>NC_056750.1:621400475-621535475 GCF_019279795.1 Protopterus annectens | reverse complement strand
TTTGTGCTTTGTGGATTAAACTTCGGCTTGTTGTGGCAGCACTGGTCCGTGCTTTATTGTTTCGCCTTCTCGGTCATCATTTTGTTTTATTTCGGTTTATTTGTGAGTGTGGTGACCTTGTGAACATTACATTATTCTTTTTATTAATAAACCAAACTGTTAAAGAATCATTGAGTCTTAATTAGAATTTAAGTAGTGTTTTTCATATACCAAAAAATGATCATAACCAAGGATATACAGACACCATTGTCAAATGAAATTGAGAAGTTAAAAAAATGCACTCAAATGTTAAGTATAATAGATTTTTTTGCTTCAGACATAATTAAGTTGAAATCTGAGAAGTTCATAAATACCTTTAGCATAATCCTTAAATTGGAACATGCCTTTCTTTACTTGTCAAGATACTGTATATATTACTTACAACTTAAGTTGTTCTAGGTAAAGCTCATTTAAAATAAATTTAGGTAAAATGGATATCATTCCTTGATACCCATACAAATTCAGAACAGCTTGTGCTGCTAATCCTCAGAACATTGGAGAATGATGCTGGATTCTCAAGTGTGGTAGTATGTGCCATATTTTCAGATGTTCTTCGTGTTTCACTATTGCAGTTCAACCTCCAAACCAGACCTCCTGCACGAAGACAGTTGCACGGCCCCAAAATCAAGAGTACATCCAAAAAACCACGTTGAGCCAGCAAACTGTGACCTGGAAAAAAATTTTATTGATTATGACAGCATAAAAACAAGTAACCAGACCGTTTTTGGCTGGTAAGAAACACAGCCTTCATCAGTGTAAACATGAGAGACCAAATGCTACTGTTTAAATACATACATCATTAACCCCATTGGTTCATTTTCAAAATTGCTCATTGAGGCCAGGTGGAAATAATCCACCCAGCTTCACAATCCATTTCTTTTCGTTAGAATC
Organism: Protopterus annectens; assembly: GCF_019279795.1. Classification (NCBI taxonomy): domain Eukaryota; kingdom Metazoa; phylum Chordata; order Ceratodontiformes; family Protopteridae; genus Protopterus; species Protopterus annectens. The sequence continues at coordinate 621,534,545 of NC_056750.1, read as the reverse complement.
TAGAATGGAATGCCAACCTGTTTTATTTAGTTTATTTCCCTTTACAACATCAATAATCATGAAAGTAAATTTTGCTGTTTTGTGTACCATGCAATGTTTATACAGAGCATTATTAGCTTTTTGTTTTTTGTATTACTTACATATTCAGAGATTCTCAGCCTGAGAGGACGAGATGTTTGCCCAATGTAGAAGGAACCGCAGGTACATGTTACCAAATATACAAGCCAGTCACTGCTGCAATTAGCAAAAACTTTAATGTCGTATACCATACCACAATTTTTACTTGTGAACTGTTTGGACTTGATTACTTTATCACAGTTAATACAGTGACCACATGGGAAACATCCTGTCAGGGGTTCACCAGTCAAAGTGGTTTGGGAAAATTGAGACCAACTGATGTCATGAGTATGTTTGTAATGGTTGAAACAAGATGCCAAGTTCTTACCTTTGCGAAATGAAAACAGGCATCTGTCTGGTAATATATTGGCTAGCTCTTGATCACATTGTAATATATTCCAGTGTCTATGTATGCTGTAGATTAATATATCCAAATTCCTTGCATAGGTGGTTACAAACCTGATTGGTTGAGAATCTTGTTTATTCCGTGATTTGTAAGTTAGCAAATCCTCCCTTTTAAGTGTATTAGCCCAATTGCTGGCTTGCAGAACATGTCCCATTTGATATCCCCTGGACCTAAATCTCCTGGTCAAGTCCTGTCTATGTTCTTGAAAGGAAGATTCATGAGAGCAGATCTGCCTCATTCTTATAAATTGGGATTTAGGGATATTTCTTGCGATATGGGGGGATGAAAGCTGGATGCATGGAGGACAGTGTTATATTCGGGGTACTTCCTGAAAACCTGTGTGCTTAAAGTGTGATTAGATAATCTGTTGATCATCACATCAAGGAAAGTGATGGTATTTGCATGATAGTTTACTGTGAATTGTAGACCCCATTTGTTATCATTAAGATAGGATATGAATTCTAATAAGTAATCCACATCTGCCCTCCATACCATCCAGCAGTCATCCAAGTAACGCCTCCAAATGTCAATTTCATCCAGGTAGATGTTATGGCTATTATCATAAATGATTTGGTCTTCAATGAAAGCCATGAATAGGTCAGCATAGATGGGGGCAAAAGATGCCCCCATAGCTGTACCCTTGGTTTGCCAGTAGCAAGTATCCTGGTAAAAAAAGACATCGTTAGTAAGGACATGTTCTGCAAGGCCTACAAGGAAGGTATTGAAATCAGGCTGATATAAACCAGCCACTTGTAACCAATGAGCAAGGGCTTCCAAACCGACCTGATGAGGGATATTGGTATATAGAGCACTGACATCAAGTGTACACATGAGCCATCCTGGTTCCAACTGGGTTTCAGAAATGATTTTCAAAAATTCTGTAGTGTCCTGTAGACAGGAACGTACCCTGGATAACAAAGGTTTCAGATATCTAGTGAGGAATATAGATAAGGGTTCCGTAATATATCCCCTACCTGACACAGTGGGTCTGCCTGGTGGATGAACCGGATCCTTATGTATTTTGGGTAAGAAGTAGATGTATTGGTTAGCAGAATCCTGAATCATAAGTTGCTGCATCACCCTTTCTGTGATAATACCTTCGTCCCTAGCAGTTGTTAAAAAGTCATCAATCTGCTTCTTAAATCTAAAAGTGGGGTTGATTGGCATTTCTGAATAGTAGCGTCTGTCCGAAAGCTGCCTCTTGGCCTCATTATCATAATCGGACCAACCAATTCATAACTACTACCGCCCCACCTTTGTCAGCAGAGATGATGACTATATCCCTGTTGTTCTGTAATTCAATGATTGCTTCCTTCTCGGCCAATGACAAATTGTTTGGTTTAAATAGAGTGTCAGAGCTACAGTAGTGCAGATCTTTGAGAATACTGCTCTGAAACTGGTGCATAGGGGGGAGGTATTGTGATTTGTGATATGAGAATGTGTCATGATTGTAATTACCATCTGAATCACCAAACTGCAACTTAAGGTTAAGTGTTCTGCAAAAAGACATTACATCTTGTGCCAGGACATCCTCAGATACCACAAAACCAGGAATAAAAGTAAGACCTTTATTCAGAATGGACATGTGAAAAGGTGACAAATTAAAGTCTGATAAATTCAAAACATTTGCATTCTTATTTATTTCTGCATTGCTAGTTTCAAAAGACTTTGAGTATTGTTGATTTTTCCTGTGCTTCCTCCCCCCTCGTTTGTATCTTGTCCTAAAGGGACAAATCCCTGTGTCCTTTTGGGGGTCGGTGAATCTGATGCTAGGTGCATATCGCTGTCTGTGCAAGATGATAGATCATCAGTAGATGAACCATTGTCTGCTGTTCGTTTTCTAAGGATAGTTTTGGACTTTTCCTTTTTGGAGTTCTTGGTTGATTGGGTGTAAATCTAACATGTTTGTTAGTATTGCTAAATGGGTTGACACCCTGATAGTCTAGCTGATCACGTTGGAATTTTTTAATTTTTCTAGTTTTAAGTTGTTCCTCAAGGTTACTTAAATCAGTTGCCACCTTATTCAAATGTTTAGTAAAAAAAAGTATCTCCCTCGAATTTCTGTACTTAGTTGCACAGTTTTGTGACCACATTGATCTCACGGTCAACCACTCGATCATGGTACTTGGCCAAAGCCTCAACAAAGGACATAGTAGCCTGTTGCTGAATAGCTGCCCATTGACTATTTAGTTCATCGGCCTCACTCACATGAGGCTGTATTCTGATTCTAAGCCCTCTTGGTGTAATGCCTTTGGCCATATAAGCCTTAAAGAGCTTAGAATGCCATACATTGGATCTTAAAGATCTAAGATGTTTATGCAACTGGTCAAAGGCCACACCACAAGTGGACTCTGGACCCAAAGGACCACTGATATTACCATTATCTGTACTGGGACCCAGACCAAATGCTCCAAGGTCCTCTCTGTCAGCTGACAGGCCAGATACCAAACTAAGTAGGTCCATACTAATGATTAACAAAAATAATAGTATTAATTCTTGGAACCAATTGGAACAAAAATCCACTGCTTGTAAGTGTACTAAAAAATATATTTATATCCACATAGATATTGACAATAATAGCATAAATCCAGAAATATGAAAGTGCTACGTCAGTATCATTGGACTATGACCAATCCTTGGGTAAAGGAACAATAATAGCCAAAAACCAAAAGCCAGATTCTGGCCAATTACAGTAAATGCTATGCTCCTTTATGATGTATTAGGAAACAAATGCCTTAAGCATTTATGAAGCAGTATCTTGACCAAATTAAATATATTAAAAGCTTGGAAACTGACCAAGAGGGATCAAAAACCTATACCATAGGCCTCAGTAGGTAACCAGCGGTCAACATTGGGCCCAAAGCCTAAAGCTATTGTGTAGAGGCAAATAGTCAAGGGAACTAGCCAGCAGCAATAGTTGAGTAATGTATAATGTATTGAGGTGCCACAAGAACAACTATATAGCCAGAAAACTGTACACTATGCACAGAGATCCAAAGTTGCAACCAATAGTTTGATGGGAGATATCCCAATATTGAAAAGGTAATGAGTGTTCCAAATCTTAACTAATATGAACCATTCCCATCAATAAAATATCATAATAAACAAGGGAAAAAAAATAATGACAATTGTCATTTGGGCTAAAGAATAGGGTAAAACAGCTGTTGATCCTTATTAGATCATAATCAATTATGCTGAGACTGCTAATACAAAGTTAAGCAGTTTGTGAACAGGCTGAGGTTATAATAATATATGTGTATATATATATATATATATATATATATATATATATATATATATATATATATATATATATATATAATAATTATATAATAATGTAATATCTTCTATATCTACTTGTTTTTATTCTTATGTAACAATGCCTTATTGGCTGTTTGTATCTGTCTTGGAGCTTTTCTCCCCGGGCCTCCACTGAAAATGGACATATATCCAGCAGGACTAGCCCGGTCAACAAATGTAAAATAAATAAATAAGTTAATGCATTCTGCAAGTCAAGTAACTAAACACACCTTGCACTGTGGTTTTCATGCCCTAAAAGCTTCTTGCAGGGCAGCAGTCACCGGATCTGTCATTAGAAGACATGCATGGCAGACAGCAGCCACAGGGAATGCAGAGATCTAAGCAGTAGATTACCTCCAATCCAAAACCAGGGAGTTCTAAGCCACCCCCTTATGGTAAGAACTCAGAATGATTTACCTCCCCCACCCTCTCCCTCTGCCCAACTTCACTTACCCCTAGGAGGAAAACTGTACTTTCACGCAAGCACCTTGGGCCACCATTACCAATGACCGCTGGGTTCTCAACAGTGTCCCAGGGATACAAATTTTCTTTCCACACCCTTCCAACACCAAAAAGGATCCCAGATCTACCTCCAAACCAGTGGACAGAGGCTCAAAAGCAAGTACTTTCCCGGCTCTCTATGAAGGCAGTAGAGCATGTTCCTGCAGAGCAGACAGGCCAAGGTTTCTACTCCAGACTTTTTCTGGTACCCAGAAAAGAGGGCACCTGACGCCTTATCCTCGATCTATCCATTCTAAACACCTTCCTGGTGATCCCAATATTCAAAATGCTTACCCTCCAGCAGCTTCTACCCATGCTCTTCAAGGATGCTTGGCTAGCCACCCTAGATCTAAAAGAGGCCTACCTCCACATTCCTAGCAGGGGATCATGCAGGAAATGTCTCCGTTTCAGGGTGGGATCGCAACACTTTCATTTCTCTGCGCTTTTTTTTTGGCTTATCTACTGCTCCCAGAGTTTTCTCAAAATGTCTGGCTCCGGCCATTGCCTTTTGCAGACACAGGAATATCCAGAATTACCCATATTTAGACTGCCTAATTCAGGCAGACAGCCAGGAAAAGCTACTCAAGCACCTGGCCTTTGTAAAGTCCCTACTAACCTCCCTAGGGTACACCATCAACGAAAAGAAATCCAAACAGGTGCCCATCCAAAAGGGAGCAAGCCTGGACGCAGCATCCCAGATGGCATTCCTTACACCAAAAAAGCAAATTTTTCTGACAGCCTACTTCTCTCAACTAGCCACCAGACCACAGTTATCTGCAAGGAAGATCCTGCAAGCTCTGGGGTTCATGGCATCTTGCATACTACTCATTCCATATGCCAGACTGCATATGAGGAAACTTCACTGGTACCTAAAAAGCCTTTGATGTCAACACTCTCAAGACCTGGAGACTCTCATAACTATTATTCCTTGCCTCGGAAAAGATTTTCTTTGGTGGGCAGCAGCATGCTCCCACAACAAGAGACTAAGAGACTATCTTCTCACCACTCCCTGCCGCCCAGACCCTCACAACAGACGCATCAGACTATGCCTGGGGTGCACACCTAGACGGCAGGTGCATACAGGGCCAATGGAGCCCGCAGCAAATACCTCTGCACATCAACCAGAAAGAGATGATGGCTGTCCATCATGCCTTAATAGCTTTCAAGCCCCTTCTTTCCCCAGGAGTTCTCCTGATCAAAACAAACACCACCACTGTGATGTCATATATCAACAAGCAGGGAGAGACTCCTACCCTCTATGCAGGCTGGCATGACCCTTTGGCACACAGCCTCTGCCATGCAACTCCACCTGTTAGCACAATTCCTACCAGGTTCTCTCAACTCTCTGGCAGACCAATTAAGCAGAAATCTTTTGGACCACCATGAGTGGCAAGTCAACAGAAGAGCCTTCATCCTAATAACTCAGAATTGGGGCACCCAAAGGTTGACCTGTTTGCCTCCCACACCAGCCATCGGCGCAGCAAATTCTGCACCAGGGAGCATCACTGCATGGCTTGAAAAGTGGATGCCCTGTCCTTTCCCTGGGTCAATCTATCAGTCTATGCCTTTCCTCCACTACCTTTCATCCCCAGGGTACTGGTCAAAATAAATGACAATTCTTATAGCTCCAGACTGGCCTTGCCAGCACTGGTACCTCTTGCTGCGCAGCCTGTCCCCACTGCCATCATGGCTTCTTCCTCAGATTCCAAACCTCCTGACCCAGAGGGAAGGGGAATTCATGCATCCCCAATTGCAGACACTCAGTTTGGCAGCTTGGCTTATTCCCTAACCCCTGATCAGTCTGCCAATCTCAGTAAACAGGTTCTAGATGTTATACGTGAGGCCAGACGCCCTAGCACTAGAATGTCTTATGCTGACAAATGAAAAAGGTTCTGCACCTGGATTCAGGCTAAGGGAGCCAATATGACACAGCCCTCCCTCCCTCTCATCCTGGATTACTTAGCTGGCCTGCTACATAGTGGCCTCTCTTTTTCCTCTATAAAACTTCATGGCTCTGCTATCTCTGCTCATTTCCCTACTGAGCATCCCCTTTTCTCACACTCCTTGATCAAACCATTCCTGAAAGGGGCTAGCAACTTGAGGCTACCCAGAAGAGCACCAACTCCAGCTTGGGACCTTAACTTTGTGTTGGAAAATCTCACCCTGCCCCACCCCCCTTCAAACCAGCTTCTTCTGCGGAGCTAAAGTTTCTCTCCTGAAAGACAGCTTTCCTTCTGGCCATCACTTCAGCCAGAAGAGTCTCCGAGCTGCAAACACTCATGGCTGTGGGAACCCTTCATCATCTTCCATGCTGATAGGGTATCCCTCAGAACTAATCCATCCTTCATGCCTAAGGTGGTGTCCAGTGTGGCTCTCAACCAATCCATTCATTTGCCCACCCTTTTCCTAATCCACAGAACAAGGGGGGAAGGATCCTGCACTCTCTAGATGTGCGCAGACAGCTCAGATTCTGTCTAAACAGGACTAAATCCTTCAGAAAGTCTTATTAATTGCTGGTTAGCTGTGCTACAGGGGCAGAAAGCAAAGCCGTCTCCAAACAAACCATTTCCAAATGGATAGCACACTGCATCCATTTCTGCTAGAAACAGCATGGAAAACCTCCCCCCAAGGAGGTCAGGACTCACCCACCAGAACAGCCTCCACCTCTGCAGCTTTCCTCAGAGGAGTCCCCACCAGAGACGTCCTTGAGGCTGCCACCTGGACATCTATTCACACTTCTACCAAACATTTCCACCTGCTTCTCTTCAAATACAGGGCAGGGTTTGCCTCTGCAGTCTTGCAGGGCATCCTAGCCAGCCCCTAGTTTCCTTGACTGCCTCCACCCATTTCCTCAGCTTTGGAATCAACCTAAATGTGATGACTGCAACAGTGAAACACGAAGAACATAATACAGTTGTGTATACTTTGTCATAAATATAGATGTTCGAGTGTATTCACTGTTGCAGTCTTGGTTTCTCTCCCTCCATCCCCCTTTTTCTTCTTTTTCCTTACAAGGGGCATATTGGTATTTACTTTCTTCTAGTGAGGTTCCTGCACCAGAATTTAGCTCCTACTTTTGGGGGCCCCTGACAGGTTAGGGCAAGAAAAACTGATGTAATGGCATTTACTGCCTTACTTTATACTACTGACGACCTGACGTCAGTCCTGAAATGACAGCAACCAACGCAGAAGTACTAAGCCTCTGGTATTCGGGCTGACCGAGGGCTACACTGGCAAGGATAACCCTAATGTGATGACTGCAACAGTGAATACACTTGAACATCTACATTTATGTTAAGTGTACACAACTGTACTTTGTGTGTGAAGAGGCTGATAATTATGACAGTCTGTGGAAGAAAATTTAAGTACTATGCATAAATTAACCATAAAACCACATATATTGTCAAATATTTTAGTCAACAACATATTGTAGGTCTTGAATAATTATACTAAAAATTATAAAATGACTGTTGATTTTAATTAGCAATATTGTTAGTCTAGAAACTGTATGCTCATAATTCCATCTTTAAAAAAATATTGTTGTTAATTTTCCAGAGCATTCACTTCAAATTTTATAGAAAATACATATTATGAAACTTTTTTAAATTTAAAGGAAAAGATCTTATATGCTCATTTATTTATTTTTTTATGGATATCCAGTCATCTCTACTGATAAAATTGTACTTGCATTTAAACTGGAATTTTCAAACTGAATTTTATTAATCAAACTTAAACAATACTGGAAAATATTTTTCTTAAGCCTGACAAGATTAACATAAAATTTACTCCCCTTCTTAATTATATTTGCTATTTAAAGTTACTTTAGATATTAAAGTTGTTTATCTAGGTTCTGGGTTATACAACTTTCTTTTAGACAGCACTACTAAAATTAAACACATCATCTGTTGTTGTCAATCTTCACTCAATCCTTGACTCTCTGGTTCGTTTCCATATCGTGGAGCCGACTTGGACGTTACTCCACCTCGCTCCCTCGAAAAATTCTCGAGCTAAGCTTATACCCATAATGCTCTTCACAGAATTACCTCAGATCTCGTTTGTCGCTTTCAGTTTCAGATGCGTTTAAACAGTTTTCAAGTAAGCCTTTTCTTTGCTAGTAAGTAAATTTTTTTCCCTTTTTTCGCTTTATTAGTGATTTCTTCCCTTGGTAATACTCCGCTGCTGTTCCTGCTATTGCTCTTTAACACATCTGTGTTTATCTATTATTTATTTATTTATTAACATTTGTTGACCGGGAGAGTCCGACTGGACACGGGTCCGTTTTCAGGGGAGGCCCGGGGAGAAAAGTTCCACATTAAGTATTATTTGCATTATACAGTTAAAACATAGCATTTAAATGTAGACATTAGTCCAGTTAAGGACGCAAGACAAGAAGAAAACAGATGTAAAACAGCTGTAGACCATAGTACAATTTTAAAATATGGTGACATATACTAAACATGGTTAAAATGTAGTTGAGATTCATCAGAGAACAATTGATACAGTCTGTTTTTGAGGTACGTAACAGCCATTAGCAGTTGTTGCTACAAGAAGTTAGTATTATGTGGTAGGTAGCTGGGAACATGAGTAGCCAAGCTTGCTAAGATTAGGTTGTTGATAGGGGGCTGAGAGAGGTAGTGGGTGGGGGGAGTGGATGGTATTAGATGGGGGGTTGCAAGGGCATATCTGGCAAATTTTGAAGTGTGATTTTAGTAAGGATTTAAAGTGGGTGCAAGAAGTTAGAGGTAATTGAGGATGGGAGGGAGTTCCAGAGTTTGGCTATAGTGCAGAAGAATAATGCTTCTCCAGCAGAGTTAATGGCTCTTGTGACCTGTAGGAGGTTTTTGTGGCTGGGTCTTAGTGGTCTCGTGGTTATGTAGGGTTGGAGTAGATTCTGGAGGGATGGTACTTTTAGTGGTTGGTTTATTAGTTTGTGGGCGAGTGTGAATTGGTACCATTGAAGGAGGTGGGGGAGCTCTAGCCAGCCCAGTTCTGCTAGTGAGAGAGTGGTGAGTATGGTAGGAAGCCCCTGTGGCGAATTTGGCGATTTTGTCGTAGCAGGTTTCGAGCTTATTTAGATCGCATTGTCTAAGATTAGTAAATATTGGAGAGGCATAGAGTAGGGTAAAGATAAGATGAGAATTTGCTACCGAAATTTTAGCTGCTTTGGTAAGTAGTTGCTGATTTCTGTATAATGCTCCTAGTTTTTTGTGCGCTTTTTTAATGGTCATGGAAATGTGAATGTCAAGTTTATTGTCTATTTCTACTCCTAGTAATTTGGTGTGTTCTGTAGTGTGGATGGTGTTGTCTTTTGCTGTGATAAAGTGAGAGCTGTCTAGGGTAAGTTTGTTGGGTTGGAAGATTAGTAATTTTGTTTTGTTTGGGTTGAGTATTTGTTGGGCATCCGATAACCAATTTCAATAGAAGAAAATGCTTCCTGTGTGACTTTTTGCAGTTATGGTAGGGAGTGGGCTGTGCAGATGATGGTTGAGTCATGTGCGTATTGTATGAGTGCGCCATGTGTTGTGGCTGAGGCTAGATTTTTGGTGAAAATTGAAAAGAGTATGGGTTGCAGGATGGACCCTTTGTGAACTCCTATGGAGACTGGTAGTTGGGGGGGATAGGTTGTCTTGCCAAACAACTGCTTGTTGACAGTCAGATAGGTAACTCTGAAACCATTTGATGACTGGTTGAGAGAAGGATAGGTTATTGAGATGAGAGATGAGTTGTTTGTGTGGGACCATGTCGAAAGCTTTAGAGAGGTCTAGGAAGGTAGCTGAGGAGAGATCATCTAGTATTACCATTGTTGGTATTTTTCTCTTCCTCTTACCATTTAAGTTAACTCTTTGTACCATCCCTTTCCTTCCCTTCTTTCCTTTCTTCTTTACCATCAGGTAATCTTTTGTACCATTATTGGTGTGTCTTCCAACCTTAAAAGTCTGAAATTTGTCTAGGTTGCTTTTCTTCTTTGGTTGTGTGTGCATGCATGTGTGTGGCCTTGGAAATGGCCGACAAAGAAAGGGAAGCTTCTGACAAACTTAAAGGAAATTGTGGCTTTAAAAGATGCTAGAAGTGCTAACGTAAATTACCGAATTCTAATAGACACTCGTTATGTGTGTACTGTTTATGCCCAGTGCACCTTCAAGAAGACTGTGCCATCTGTCATGGCTTCAGTCACCAGGCCCTTACTGAAAAATAAGCTTATCCTGAAGGGTTTTATTAAAACTGCTTTCAATGAGACCATGTCTGGTTTGTCTAAGTCTAAAACTGATATTTGCTCTCCTTCGTCAGAACTTTCTAAGAGGAGCAGTTTGGTGCTGGCATTATCTTCAGCACTGTTATCTGAAGTGCCTAAGAAATCCCCGGTTCCAGGAGAGCCTTTGGAACTATCTGGGGAAATGGAAATGTCTTTGGTGCTATTTCGGTGCTGTCCAATATGGTCACTCTTTCAATTACTTCAGAACCAAAACAATTTATGTTTAAAGAATTACCTTGTACCACTTCTCTCTTTTAGTGGCTCCCTTCATAGACCGACCGACCTAGTCCCTTCTTGGACAAACCCAGATCCCAGTTGGTCTCTTCGGTCCATTCCACCAAGAGCCTCACAGAATCTGATGTTTTGAAGCAGGTGGATCAGCTCTTGGTGACGAGCGTATTGTCATCTTCATTGGTTCCCAGCCATTTTAGCTTGGGAACCTTACCTTTTTTTGATTCCAATAACTATTTATTTCTCCTCTGACCCTAACTGGGCCTACAGATATCCTGGATGTCCTTCAAGAATGCAACTGCAGTCATAACATATGGGTTGTCCTGCCTCAGGCAGCCCTTGGTCGGCCGGATTCCAAAGTCTGAGTCTGACGTCGGCTGATGTCGCTTTTCTCTCCGACGTCAGAGCGGCTGGAGTATATAAGCATCAGCCGACGCCATCTTCTCCTGTCTTTCTTGCCGCGCGGTGCCCGAAGCAGAAGCATTTCGCAAGTGCTGGTCGGTCAGCTCCTGTATTCTTCGAAACCGAAGTCATCAAAAAAGCTAAGTACCCCGTTGGGGACCTTTTCTTGAATCAGCCGATGTCAGAAATTACTGAAAAAGTAAATAATTGTTTGTCTTGTGGTAAACAAATACCTCATAAGGATTTCCACTCTTACTGCCTCCCTTGCCTTGGCCCAGACCACGACGTCTCGGCCTGTGCCGCCTGTGCTCGCTTCAATAAGCGCACTCTCAGGCGCCGGGCGGAGTTTGCTGAAGACTTTTTCGGCGAAAAATTTGATTATACAATGCCGTCGGAACAACCGACAACGCAGATTCCTAAGAAACGAAAAGACCGGGACCGACATCCTCTGCCCGCGTCTTCCACCGACACCATGCCAAAACTAACCGCGAGTGCACCGGTTCCCTCTGAGGCGGTTATTCCACCACTCCGAACCGAAGACACCGCATTACCGATACCTCCGATACCGGAGGCCACTCCAACGCCAGTTATTGATTTTCCTCCGGATACTGAAACCGAGGAAGTGCCCGAGACCATTGCTGTTGATAAGGTCACTCCTGCACGTGGAGCGGCTAGGCCTCCCATGTCCATGTCTATCAAGACCTACACACGTGCTAAGGCAGCCAGCAAGTCCAAGCATCTTACTGCTAAAACCTTACCTCAGCCTACTCTTGAAACTCAAATCATGTCTATGGCCGCAGATTTAATTTCCCTGATCAGAGGTTCCCAGGCCCATCCTGAAAGAGGATCCCAGCCTCCTCCTGATAGAGGCCCAGGGTTGAACCTTCTGACCCTCTTCCTTCAGATGAAGATTCTGAGGACTCTGTTCACTCCGAAAGCCAGGAAGAGCCCTTCCAGACCTATGAGGACTCAGATGCAGAGGACTCTATTCCCTCGGCCTCTCCTCCTGAGGATTTCTTTTGGGGAAGTTCTGCATTCCATGAGGGAACATTTTAAGTGGCAAGGCCAGGAATATTCAGATTCCAGAAAGCGCCTTCGAACCTTCCTTAAAAAGCCCCAACACAGACCCTTAGCTATACCTCCTGTGCTTGATGTTTTGGATGATTTATACTCTGACTCCAGTGTTACCCCTGATACTCTTCCTCCTGCTCCTGTCAAGCCTGACAGATACTATCGGGTCCCAGAAACCCATTCTCATTTCTTTAGGGCCCATGCTGTTGATTTAGAAACAATTTCCCAGGGGCCTAAAGGGGTTTCAGCTACCACCTCCAAAAACCCTTTGCCTTCGACAGGGAAGCAAGGTCCTTAGAGAGATGGGGGAAGAAGGTTTACACCTCCACTACTTTATCTATGAGAGCTCTCAATTGTCTCTTTCACATGTTTCAATATCAGGATTTCCTGTTAGATGATTTACAGAAAAGATTGGCCTCTCCTGAACCTTTAGATAGGAAGTCTTTGCAGGAGGCTGTGCATAATTCTCAGCAGGTTAGCAATCACTTTCTACAGTGTGGATATGATGCATTGGAGGCTTCATGTAGGGCAGCTATGACAGGGGCGGTCATTCGTAGACACCTACAGGGGACGACAATGGCAACCAGCAAACCAAAGAAGTTACACAGGGGTTTCTCCTGCCCCGCAGGGACAATCTCAATGACTTTCCTCTAGTTCCGCTGACCAAGGAGCAAACAGAAGCTCCTTTGGGCGGAAAGTTATCTTTGTTTTCAAAAAACTGTCACAAACTGACAAAAGACAAATGGATTTTGGACATTATAGACCACGGTTACAGGTTCCATTTTCATACCTTGCCAAGAAAACAAGGCATGCCAAACCTTCCACAAAATCAGAGGGCAGAGGCTATCAAGCAAATTTCTCTGCTTGCTCAGATCAAAGCAATAGAAAAAGTTCCACAACAAGAACAAGGTCAGGGGTTTTATTCAAGACTGTTCCTTGTTCCAAGAAAAGAAAATCAATGGAGACCAATACTGGACTTGTCCGCTTTAAACACTTTTCTCATAGTTTCAAAGTTCAAAATGCTGACTCTACAGCAACTCCTTCCCATGCTGGGCAAGGGGTCTTGGCTGATTACTCTGGACCTCAAGGAGGCATACCTGCATGTCCCTATCAGACACAGCTGCAGAAGATACCTCAGATTTCTTGCAGGGCCAGAGCATTATCAATTCTCAGCATTGCCATTTGGCTTATCTACTGCGCCCAGAGTATTCACGAAATGCCTGGCATCAGTAATTGCTCATTGCAGGCTCCAGGGGATTCAAATCTACCCGTACCTGGACGATTGCCTCATAAAAGTGGACAACAAACTAACCTTGACAAAAAACTTGCATTATGTCATACACTTGCTACAAGCTCTGTGATACACAGTCAACTTTCAAAAGTCAAGACTTCAGCCATCCCAGCAAATAACTTTCTTAGGAGCCAAACTAGACACAGCCTCTCAAATGGCTTACCTGACAGAAGACAAGCAGAAGTTAACTCATTACTTCAAAAGTTTAGCAAAGCTCACCCAGATGACTGCAAGGAGTTTCCTACAGGCCCTGGGTTACATGACATCCTGCATTCTCCTGGTTCCACTAGCAAGACTACACATGAGAAAGCTTCAATGGTACTTAAAAAGCTTATGGTCTCAACACAGCAACAACCTAGAAGCAACTATTCCACTCATTCCATGTCTTCAAAAGGAATTTCTATGGTGGGCCACAGTAAGCCAGTCAAACACAGGTATGTCGTTCAAAAAACCTCAGATAACACAGACCATGACCACAGACGCCTCAGACCTCGGATGGGGGGGGTGCACATGGAGGGCAGATGTATTCAAGGGCAATGGTCTCCAAAGGAAACACATCTGCATATCAACCAAAAAGAAATGCTAGCAGTAATGCATGCCATCGAGGCCTTTGGACAACAACTTCAACAAGGCCACTTACTAATACGGACAGACAACACCACTGTGATGTGGTACATAAACAAGCAGGGGGGCACTCATTCTTACCCCCTTTGCAGACTGACAATGAATCTTTGGGAAAAATCATTGGGTCTAAACATACAGTTACAATCCCAGTTTGTTCCAGGCAGAGACAATGTTCTGGTGGACAGTCTAAGCAGGAATTTCCTAGACCCCCACGAATGGAGACTACATCCAGACATCTTTATACGACTCACCTCGACATGGGGCAGGCCGGACGTAGACCTATTTGCCTCCCACCTCAATCATCACTTACAAAAGTTCTGCTCAAGGACATATCATCCACAAGCATGGAAAATAGATGCCCTCTCATTCAGCTGGAGCTCCCTAATAATTTATGCATTTCCACCTCTGCCACTGATGACCACAGTGTTATTAAAGATCAAAGCAGAGCAGCCGAAGGGGATCCTAATAGCTCCAGACTGGCCAAGACAACACTGGTACCCACTACTACGGAGCATATGTCACAACAAAACGTGGGCCCTTCCACAATGGCCCCAACTTTTGACTCAACACAACTTCAGGACAGTTCATCCCAACATCCAAACGCTACGGCTAACAGCTTGGGAAATCCCATAAATAACCTCAATTTACCTCTCTCCAAGGAAGTTCAGCAGATACTAGCAGACCATCCACCAGAAAGGCTTATTCAGCCAAATGGAAGAGATTCAGCATTTGGAATATCAACAAGGGTCATGATGCATCACTTTTGAGCATTCTACTCATTCTGGAATACTTGGCAGATATGCTACATAATGGACTCTCATACTCTTCCATAAAAATACATGCTTCAGCTATCTCAGCTAGATACAACACTGATCCACCTGTGTTTTCACATCCTTTGCTAAGGCAATTTCTTAGAGGAATCAAGAATATAAAGCCCCCAAGAAAGGCACCAGTACCAGCTTGGGACCTCAATTTTGTCCTAGAAAAATTGACTCTACCTCCCTTCGAGCCAGCAGCTTCTGTGGATTTACAATTTCTTTCCTGGAAGACAGCTTTCCTGCTGGCCATTACCTCAGCAAGAAGGGTTTCGGAATTACAGGCCTTAATGGCAATACCACCATTCATAACCTTTCACAGAGACAGGGTCTCCTTATGAACCAACCCTACCTTTCTGCCAAAAGTGGTATCTAGGGTTTCTTTAAATCAAGCAATCCACCTGCCTACTTTCTTTCCCAATCCTGAGAACAAAGGGGAAAGACTGTTACATACCTTGGACATACACAGACAACTTCGCTACTACCTAGACAGAACCAAGACCAGTAGGAAGTCTGATCAGCTTTTTGTAGCTTACGCCCCTGGAGTACAAGGAAAAGCAATTTCCAAACAGACAATTTCAAAATGGATTGGACATCATCAGATTCTGTTATTCCTTCCATGGAAAGAGTGTGCCAGCCAATGTCAGACCACACTCCACCAGAGCTACAGCCACCTCTACAGCATTTTTAAGAGGGGTGCCTACAAAAGACATTCTAGAAGCTGCTACATGGAGCTCCGTGCATACATTTTCCAAACACTACAACCTCCCTTTATATTCCAGATCCAGAGCAGGCTTTGCTTCGGTAGTCCTGCAGGAATTGATAGCTACACCATCCTTTTCTTAGAGCATACCTCCTCCCCCAGCTAAGCTATGGTATTCAACCCATATGTTATGACTGCAGTTGCATTCTTGAAGGACATAGTACAGTTTTGTACCTACCATAAATGTAGATGTCCGATAGATATGCAACTGCAGTCGGGTTTTCCCTCCCTCCTTCCCCTCTATGCATTGGGTCCACTCCTCTCCCTGTTATCCTTAGCTGGGGATATCTGTTATGGTGTATCTGTTTATTGCTTATTTATTGTCTGGAAACCTATTATTGTCTTCCAGTTTGATTACAGCCTTCCTTGGAGGGCACCTGGCATCTGGGGCAAGAAACACTGAAGAAGATGGCGTCGGCTGATGCTTATATACTCCAGCCACTCTGACGTCGGAGAGAAAAGCGACATCAGCCGACGTCGGACCCAGACTTTGGAATCCGGCTGACCGAGGGCTGCCTGAGGCAGGACAACCCATATGTTATGACTGCAGTTGCATATCTATCAGACATCTACATTTATGGTAGGTACAAAACTGTACTTCTTGACAGTCCCGGTTTCACCTGACTTGGTGCAGGTCAGATTTCTTCTCTGGCACCAAAAACGGCCTTGAGCTCTTTGGTTCTGTTTGAGGTGGAGACCTCCCAGGATCACAGCTTTGTTGCCAGTTACAGGGAGCATCGATCTACTCTGGGGTTTTTGGAGCCTCTCGGGGAATCTGCACACATTAGCTCGACACTGGCTTCTTCTTCGGAGGTGGCTTCTGTGCGGGGTGAGATGTCTGTTCTGATGCAGTCTGTTTCGGTTCCGGGCTCCCACTCCTCTACAATGGGGGGCCAGCCTTCCAAGCTATGGAAAGGGCATTGCCTACTGTGGGCAGTCAGTCAAACACCACTGTTGTTGGACCTACAATCCTGCACTTCCTCCAGCCTGTACCCTGGAACAGCGGGAACTGAAACCCCAGGATCCAACCATTGCCGTCATCTCCTATTCAGATACCTCTCCGACCCATCCCACCAAAGAGGTACCTCTCTGACCCATCCCACCAAAGAGGTACCCATGAAGAGGAAGTGCAAGAGGAGGCACTTAGACTAACCTGAAGAGTCTTTCACTGAAGATGCTAATTTTGTTGAAGGGGCAGCTTTCCCAAGGTCACCCCCAGAAGATCTCTCCTTCAGTGACATTCTTGAGATCCTGAAACAGAGGGGTGGCAGAACTTCCCTTCAGCCTTCCTTTCAATGCCCGACCCTCTACCTCCTGGATCTCCACCCATTGACGATCTGATTAAGCTGATTGGTCCGTGGGCGTGGAAGATGCCTGACTGTATCAAACCAATCCCGAAGAGACCAGATCGTATTTTGTCAGCTCCCCAAGATCAGCAGTATTTGGTGAAAGGAATACCACTTGATGCCATGGTGGTAGCGGCAGCCACTAAAAAACACTTGCTGATGAAAGTCCTATATTCATTCTCCTAATAGAGTCTAGAACGATGGATAGATTTTGGAAGCACATATATGCTTCATCGGCCTTTGCACTAAGGTCCTTGAATTACATGGCACATTTCACAAGACTTCAATGAGATCTGATAAAAGAACTTTCAGATTCTCTGACAGGAGCAGTAGCTGAAGAGGTTAGAGAAAAGGTGACTTCTCAGATAGCAACCCTTGACTCTGTTTGTTGCCAAAAAGTTCAACCTTGGTTTCATCAGACCATAACACATTTTCCCACATACTTTTGGGTGACTTAATGTATTGTTTTGCAAATTTTAGCCGGGCCTGGATGGTTTTCTTTGTAAGAAAAGGCTTCCATCTTGCAACCATACCCCATAGTTCAGACATATGGAGAATACGGGAGATTGTTGTCACATGTAGAACACAACCAGTACTTGACAGAAATTCTTGCTGCTCCTTCACTGTTGCTGTAGGTCTTTTGGCAGCGTCCCTGACCAGTTTAAGTCTTGCCTTTTCATCAGTTTTGGAGTGATATCAAGTTTTTTGCAACATCACTGTTCTGACTGAGTTCATTGTGTTCCATGGTATATCCAGTGCTGTGGAAATTTTTTGTACCCTTCTCTTGACTGATGGCGTTCAGCAATGAGATCGCTTTGATTCTTTGTAAGGTATCTGCGGACCATAGCTTTTGCTGTAGCAGGCAACTGAGTAAATGTCAGGAAAATCCTACTTGGACAGCTGAACTTTATTTGGGGTTAATCAGAGTCTCTTTAATTGATGGCAGGTGTGTACCCAAGAAGAGTGAATGCTGTAATCAAATCAAAAGGTGCTTCAGCAAAGTATTAGTTTAAGACTGTGCACACTTATGCAGCCAGCATATTGTACATTTTTTTTTATTTTTTTATATTTTTTCCTCTAACAGATTTGTTTTTCAATTGAGTTGTACAGGTTATAGACCACATTAAAGGTGGGAAAAGTTTTGAAATTATTTATTGTGGTCTCATCTTTTTTATATCACAAAAACCTGGCATTTTAACAGGGGTGTGTATACTTTTTGTATCCACTGTATGTAAAAGATTCTTCTCTGTAGTGCCTTGCTAGAAATTAGGCCTCTAATTCATCTGAAGCATCACTGGTTCCCAGCTACACACCAGACTTGTATAAATTATGACTGTATTAAGCTTTTTGGAGAGCACATGTTTCTGATTTCTAGCTTGCCTTCATTTAGACCCTCCATTTTTTGCTAGTCGGGTAGTTTCTAATGGGGAGTACTCCATCTCTGGTCACCCTGGTAGGAAATTACTCCACCAAGTGTCCTGTGTCACCCTCCCCATCATCTGCTGCTTCATCTATGCTAGAATACCTCTCCTAGAAGCAGCTTTTGTTGATTGCGACGCATGCTAGAAGAATTTCTGAACTTGCAAGCTTTAATGTGCAAAGAGCCAGATTTTTCCTTCAGTAAGGGCAGAGTCGCTCTGTGTACAAACCATTCCTTCATGTCCAAAGTGATGACTGAACTTTTCCTGTGTCAGGCTTTTCATCTCTCTGCCGAACAAAGAGCGGAGAGAGTTTGAATGCCTTAAATGGACTAAGGCAGTTTAATATTCTGTCTAGACAGAATTAAGGAAGTAAGGAAAACAGATCAGTTAGTTTCCTTTGCAGAAAGACTGAGAAACCTGTTAGGAAGCAAACTGTATAAAAATGGATTGCACACTTTATTGTTTTTTTTGTTACTCTTTTCATGAATAACCAGTGCCAGGCCATGAAAATACACATTCTACTTGAGCCACATCAGCCACCGTGTTTTTAGAAGCAGCTGTATGGTCTACTTTATACACCTTCTGTAAGCATTACAGTTTGTGTTCTGCAGTCAGTGCCAGGGTAGGTTTTGCTACTGCCACTCTTGTTGGCTGTCAAGAGCCATGAGCTCTTGATGGTGGGCAAATTCAGGGAGAGTCGCCCACTGATCCTTATACCCTGGGACTCTCTCCAAACATGACTGCTCAACTTAAACTGTGAATAATATAAAGAACATAATAAGAGCTTAAATTATAGATGTTCACTGCTGCGATCCATATTCCCATCCATCATAACTTTGGTTATCCTGAGGTTGATGTGGGTATCCCTTTCATCTTATTTCTCTCACCTTGCCTCTCATTCCCCCACCAACTAGTCTCCCTCCCCGTTCCTCTGAACCTGCAAAGAATCTGGAGAGATAATGGGGTCTCAAGGGTGAATACTTATCCTTGGGGATAAGACCCATAGGTCCTTTTCTGTTTTGGAACAAATTTCTTATTCAGCTAAAGCATGAAGGATCAGAAGATTGTGTTGGCTAATTCTCCACTTATACCTCCAGCCCCCCCCCCCTTTAAATCAGTTGCAGCTGCTGGTGTATGGAATTCAGAATTAATTTCCTCAGCTGTTTGAGAAAATTTAACATGTTCATCTCTTCTACATAATTCCGTGTCGCTAAAAAGATTTTTTGTTTTCTAGGGTTGTTCCTGAATAATAAAATACATTTCTGATCTGACTGTAAAATAAGATCACTTGCTTGCATTTCCTGACAACAAGAAGTACAAGCTGTCTCTTTGTGATGCAATAATGTTAGATTTGATGCTGTCATTTTCATTCATTCCTCAATGAATGGGTTCAGATCTCACCCTCTGATATGATTTGGCCACTTTTTGTAGATTCTAAGGTCCAACTCTCGACCGTTTCCCTTACCCGTAATGCCCCTGACCACTGCAGTACCTCGGATATTGTTTGCCGACCAGTCTGGATTGCAATTGCTCGCATTCCTTATGGGTTATAGTGAGTGAACAGCTAATTATTCTTACTCTTTCTGAATTTACTAAGCCCCTTTACCCTCGACAACTTTCACCACCAAGTTTTTTTTTTTTTTTTTTAAATTATTACTGTACTACCATTGTTGTTAGTCCATTCCTCTCTTTCCTGTAGGTCCTACTTGGGGGGGGGGGGGGGGGACTTTTCACTCTCCTCATTTACCTTTTTTCCAGCACGGCTGGTAAGACAACTGGATTTAAGATATGTACTTCCTGTGGATATAAGATCCCCAATTTTGATGCCACAGGGAGTGCGTTTATTGTTTGGACACCTCTTGCCCTATTTCTCCAGCCTTCAAGCTGAGAATGATAAGCATTAGGAAGAATAAACTAATTTTAAAAGCCTCCTTCCAGCCTCAGCTTCTTCTACAGGCACTTTTTCAGTGGCTCAAACCCCCTCTCAAAAATCGAAGGAGCCCGAGGAGCACTGTAAACATTCACCTGCTTGGTGTCCTTAGTCTGCACCTTCTTCAGAGCCACCTAAGAAGGTTTCTAAGACCACAGATCCAAAGTTTTTGAATCTGACACCATCTTCAGTCACATCTCCTTGGCCCTGAGCTCGTGGGTTTTATCCAGAGTCATTATTCCTGAGATTAAGGTCTCCTTTTTTTACAAGAGACTCCCAAGAAGTTGTCAAGACCACCTTCCATGTCCTCTTATGTTAGGTCTTCTCAAAGTCTTTCCAAGTTGGAGGTGGATAGGATGATGAGGATTTCCTTAGGACATGGATCCAGATGGGAGTCCTGCCAGTTCGTCTCCCATTGAATCTGTGAGCCATCAATCTTCTTTCTTTAATAGCCGAGTAAAACAAGCTTACAGCAATCAGTAGTCCGATGCACACTCCGGTAACTGCCAAGCAATAAAAAGTTAAGAACGATCTGGCTGCACAGAATCCAAGTCACAAAGTGTAAAGCGCTTTTCGTTGGGAAACACTTCTCCTAACTTCTTCAGACAGTGGTGCTCAGAAAGAAAAAACAAGTTTAAGTACTATCCTAGTACGGTCGTATGGTATGTTCAATTCGTTCAGGCTCACTTTAATATGTGTGTTACTTTCAAGTATCTTTCCCATTCTTTCCTTGTAGTCCATTTTGTGCATAATGACCAGTCCACCCCCTTTGTCAGGTTTCATTAGGTGGACTGGTAAAAGTCTAAAGTTGCTTAGAGCTTCTCTTTCGTTCTTGTTCAAGTTGGTCCTTAATTCAGAATTGTGTTGACTGTTAATAAAAGCCCTAAAGTCCATTTTGCACATTCTTTCAAATAGTAAAATGGACGGGTATAAAGGGGGTTAAACCAAACCACAGTTTCAAATTTAAGGCTATCGACTCAATTGAGATGAATAGTAGAGGAGAGACGTCTACACTTAAGTTGGAGAAATTGGAACTTTTGTGGCAGCTTAGACTCAATGCATACTTTCCACCGGGCTTGAATGAAATGACTTCTATGTGTGCTAAAACTAAAGAGCCTTAAGAGATAGTAGCTGCATACACATTATTTTTGTTGGATGGTTAAACAATAGATGCTTATTAGCCCTAGGGAGGTTACAATTGCTAAGTTACACCCACCTTTTATAGGTTAAAAGAAACATTACACAACACAGTTTTTTATGAAAAGATTACTACTTCCACGGACATTAGTTATAAGTAAAGTGAACTAACTACGATTTTAATTAATACTATTTATTATATGTTCCGTTATAAGACAACAGAACTTTGTTTTTTTATAAAACTAAGGCACTCATTTTACCTAATGACTAAACAAAAAACAAACTGTTTGACTTCAGTATTCTAGGATTACACCTTTAAATTATGTGACTGTGCTTAATTGTATTAACAAGTATGAGTCACTAGGATAGTACTTAAACTTTTTTCTTTCTGAGCACTATTGTCTGAAGAAGTTAGGAAACGTGTTTCCTAACGAAAAGCGCTTTACACTTTGTGACTTGGATTCTGTGCAGCCAGATCGTTTTTAACTTTTTATTGCTTGGCAGTTACCAAAGTGTGCACCAGACTACTGATTGCTGTAAGCTTGTTTTACTTGGCTATTAAACCTTGTTGGACTTTGCAGTGTATGCTCGTCTTGTCTTGTGCCAAAAAGTAATACTGTACTAGTCTAGCTCTGGCACAGTACAGGCGAGGCAGGTACTCTCATCGTTCAAGAGCCAAGAGTAGACCACCACAATGCTACTTGACTGAATTAATCAGTCAGTCTCTCACAGCTGCTGAAAAAGTTAACTTTTGCAAACATGCCGAAATACCGCAAAAAAAAAAAAAATAAACACAGGCAAAGCACTCAGAGCAGTACATACACACGTAAGACACGACACACCCCCTGGATCCTTCAGCTGAATTCCGAAAGGCTGACAGTCTGCTCATGAAGCTGATGTCATTGCGCAAGCGATGATGTCAGCAAACTAAATTGCAAAAAAAAAAAGTAAAAAAACTGGCAAATTCAGGAATTAAAGGGGCCATGCGGGAATTCATAGCACCCCATTATTTTGACCTCAAAACCGGTAAATACCTAAGAATTCAGTATGGTTGAGAGGTCTGGTTGGATCATATACAAGTGGTTGACTTCAAACCCAAAGTTTTTGGAGCTGTTGCTTCCTCTGGATAGCTCTGTCACAACTCCTCCCTTGGAATGGAGGGTTGGTGAGGCCTGAGTATTGTCTGCTCCAAGAGCCTTGGCTCTGGTGGGATTTTCCTCTGCTTCTCCTGGTTCCTCTGCATTTCAGGTGGTGGAGATGGTATTCTCTCATCCAAGAGTAGTTGCGACTCTCCCTTCGTATGCATGCCTTATTCCCTCTTTGGTTCCTTTGTCTGAGTTTTCTCATCGTACATGTCTGGGACAGCCGCCCAGATGAGCTTCCAAGCAGTTCCCACCAGGGAATTCCCCATCTCTTCCACAACCTACCCGGAACATCCCACTGAGGAGTTTCCTCAGAAGAGAGTGTGCAAGAGGAGGCACTTGGATTCCCCACAGGAATCCCTCCTAGAAGACACCAATTTTGATGGAATGGAAGGGTCCCCTAGATCTCCACTGAAGATGTCTCATTTGGAGACATCTTAGAGATCCTTTGCCAGAAGAGTGGATGGTCTTCCCAAACCCCTTCCTAGGAGGAATCAGGATTCTTGGAAGCCTTTGGGTCTGGACCATCTATGTCTTGGGTTACACCCCCTGCAGATGAGCTTATAGACCTTGTTTCCCACAAGGTGTGGAAGGAGCCGGACTCTGTGAAACCAATCCCCAAATGCCAGGACAAACTTTTGAGTGATCATGCTGACACAGTACTGTACTAAAGAGATTCCTGCAGATGTCATGATTGTTGTGGCAGCCACCAAAAAGGAGCTGTTTGGACACAGGTCCCTTGTTCATCCCCCTAACAGAGAGTCTGGGGTGTTGAACAGGTTTGTGAAGCAAGTGTATATGTCAGTGACATTTGCCCTGTGATCTCTGAATTACCTGGCACATTTCACTATATTACAGAGGGACTTGGTGAAGGAACTCTCTCATACTTGCCAGAGTCCTTTTCCTCTTGACTGACCACCCTGCAATCTGTTGCATATGCATCCATGAGGTTAATCTTGCATACAGCTGAAGCCACCTTGGCCAGTTCAGGCATAACCATAAGGAGACATGCCTGGATGGGGTTGTGTGATTTTTGTGGAGCCCTTCAAGGCATTATTCATCAGTGCTCCTTTTGATGATGATTGTTTGGGCCAACAATTAGAGAGACTCCCTCCCGCAGTGAACAGGGTGGAAAGATTTTGCAGGGTAGAAAAGCAGAATCTGATGGCAAACAGAGCCCTTTCTGTAGGAATCAGTATGGTGGGAGGATATTTCCTGAAATCCCAAAGTCCTTTCCAGGAATCACATGAGGATTTTTCCCCCACAGGCAGAGGGGGAAATAACTACAATGGTAGACATCGCCCATGAAGCAGAGGGCGTCCACAGAACCAAAAGATCATGAGATGGCTTCTCGGACAGA
Organism: Protopterus annectens; assembly: GCF_019279795.1. Classification (NCBI taxonomy): domain Eukaryota; kingdom Metazoa; phylum Chordata; order Ceratodontiformes; family Protopteridae; genus Protopterus; species Protopterus annectens. The sequence continues at coordinate 621,510,435 of NC_056750.1, read as the reverse complement.
TCCAGCACTCCTGAAAGGCTTCCCGGCTGTCCCTGTTTGAAGGCAGTCAGGGTACTTATCTTTGCACCAAAAAGTCTAGATAGCCATCACAAAAGAGTCTCCAGTGCAAAGGATCATATCCAGAGTGTATTTCATATTTTGCAAATTCCCATAAAAATATCCCCAATGTTCCACCCAGTCAGAGGGAGCTAGCAGCTCAAGAGATCCAAAAGCTACTAGACAAGAGTGTCATCCAAGAGGTCTCCCTAGGGCAAGCAGGGTCTGGAATTTACCCAAGGTTCTTTTTAGTGCCAGAAGAGCAGGAGACCTGAGACCTATCTTGGATCTCAGTTATCTAAATCACTTTGTAAAGAATTCTAAATTCCGGATGGTCATGGTTCAGTCCGTTCTACATTTCCCACAGAAGAATGACTGGATGTGCTCAGTCAGTCTTAGACACGTACTATCAGATCAGAGTGAAAAGGTTCTCTTGAAGATATCTACAATTCTGGCTGAGAGCCCTTTGGTCTTACCACAGCCCCGAGGGTGTTCACCAAATGCATGGCAGCAGTAGCAGCTCACCTGAGACTGCTCAGATTGTTTTCTTACTTAGATAACTAGCTCCTCATCGACCAGGCATCTGCTTATAAAAGCTAGAGGCTATTTACTCCAGCTATCTCGCTTGCTGGGAATTGCTATCAGTATGGATAAATCACAACTTCAACCACTTCAAGTCTTGGAGTTTATAGGGGCTTATTTAGACATCAATTCTCTAGCTATTCTGCCTCAAAACAGAACTCTAACATTGGACACTCATGTCAGGCAGATTCTTTCTGTTCCTTCTCCCCCAGCAAAACTGGTTCTCAAAGCTATAGGGTCAGTGGCTGCTGCAATTACCTTTTCTCGCTGCTCATCTCCACATGAGAATTCAATGGACCATAGCAGTGCAATGGTCTTTTCATCAACACCCTTTAGGACATCAGATAAAACTGCCCCATGCTTATAGAAAAGTCTCTTCTTTGGTGGATTCACTCTGAAGAGATCAGTCAAGGGCGTCCATTTATCTTTTCCTCGACAGAATGCCACATAGACTATGAATGCCTCCCAGGTGGGATGGGGTCATAACTTGGGACGGACTGTTCAAGGCACGTGGTCCCCACAATAGACCAATTTACATGTCGGTGTCCTAGAGATAAGAGCATGCTTCTAGCATTACAGGCCTTTCAGAGCCTTCTCCCTCTAGGGATTATTGCAGTACAAACGGACAACATGTCAGCAGTTTGGAACATCAACAAACAATAGGGAACCAGATCTTACCCCCTTTCTTGAGAAGCAGTGGGAGTGTGGCAGTGAGTGATCTCATCCAACCGCTTTCTTGTAGTGATGCACATACTAGGGAAATCCAGCATTTTAGAGGTTAAACTCTGTAGGACCAGCCGCATGCCTCACGAGTGGTCTCAACCAGTCAGTGGTGAACATTATCTTCTACAAATGGGTCAACCTTGCTGCGACCTATTTGAAGCTCCCCTTGACAAGTGCAGCAGATTCTTTGCCATTATCCCACCTCAGGACAGTCAGAGAGAGATGCTGTAGTCCATGTTTGGCCCCCTGGTCTCTTTTATGCTTATCTTCTCCTGCCTCTCATCCCCAAGCTTCTTCAGAATGTACTTCAATTGAGGAGCACAGTAATCCTCATTGCTCCCTTCTGGCCTTGACAGGTGTGATTCCCCTTCCTTTGGTCTTTCCTAGTACATCCTTGGACAATGGATCCCAGTCCAGACGTCCTGTCACCCATCCGGGCAGATTCACCCAAATAATTGCAGGCCTCAAGTTGATTGCATGGTTTTTTCCAATTCCAGTGATGGTTAGATATTCCAGGCCTTCTCTCCAGTTCGAAAAATCCTGATCTCATCTCATAAACCTTCGACTAGGAAGATTTACAAAAGTAAATAGAAAATGTTTTCTTTTTGAACTCATCAGAGAGAGTTTGATCCTTTTACTGCCCCACTTCCTGCTATTCTAGATTTCCTTGCTTCAATTTTTTTTCAAGGACAGGCAAGTTTTTCCACTGTTTAAGTTCAGTTAGCAGCCATCTCCAACTATCATATAGGAGATAATGCTTTTCCTTTTACATCTTCTAAATTATGTTAGGCTTTTTTTCAGGGTACCTTTTTACTTAAACTTCCAATAAAGGCCGCTACCCCACCTTGGGACCTCACTGTGGCTTTGCAAACTTTAGTACACTCTCCCTTTGAACCATTAGCTAAAGTTGATTGCATACCTTTACTGAGACAACCAAAGGCTAATTCAACCAGGTCAAGATGTACATTGGCTGCTTTTTGGGCTAGAGCATCCATTGATAATTGTATAGCTGCCACATGCTCTGATACCCATACTTTCACTGCTCATTACAAATTGGACATGATTTCCAGAAGCAGAGCTGCTTTTGGTTCTGTGGTTCTCTGGAACATCCTTCCATGAAGGCCACCCAAGGTCACCGTAACTGGGGACTCTGTCCCATTTGTTGAGGAATGAATGAAAATGACATCGCCAGATGAAGAAGTTATGTACTCACCATAACGTTTCATCTGTGTTGTCCATTATCATTCTTCCTCAGCTTCCCTTCCACCTTCCCCCTGTCCATGCCTTTGGGAGAGACCTAATGGAATTGTTGATAAGAATCCATAGTTCATGTCTGAGCTCCTGATCTTTCAGCTGTCACTTTTCTGTCATAGCATTGTTATTGTATTTCTTGATAATAATACATATAATAGCAGCAAACTCGATCTGGGGTTTTGCAGTGGTCAGGGGCATTATCGGTAAGGGAGGAGCTCACCAGTCAGATCCTAGAATCTACAGAAGGTGGCCGAGTTGGATCCAAACCCATTCGTTGAGGAAGAATGAAAGTGGACAACACAGCTGGATTGTTATGGGGAACACAACTTCTTTTTTACCTTTCCTAAATGATGATGATAGTTATGATGAATTTAAAGCCATTTGAGCTTATTCACATTTTTTAATCCAGTGCCCTGATAGCACCTTTATTTTTTAGTACTTTTTAAAAGTATTGGAAACATTTTCTTATATCTGGCAGTTTAGGTCATCAAGCTTTGTGCTTAACTGAGAAATCATAATGTTTTTAAAGCCAAATTTGTGTGTGTGTGTGTGTGTGTGTGAAGATGGAGAGAAAGACTAGCTAGAACGTTTTATTTGTGGAAAATTCCAGAAATTAATTTTTAGGTTTCAGTGTTTTAATTTCCATTTTATCATTTTAAATTCTTCTCCTTAATTCCTTATCTTGAGAAATTCCATAGGAGATAGTTAAAAATCTATATTTTTTGCAAATTAAATCACTTACATTTAATCACATTATCTGCTATTTACATATCTCTGGTGAAAACTACCTAAAATAATTTGAAATCCTAGTTTTACATCAAAATAATTGCTTTTTTTGATTCCAGTAACTTAAGTGCAGTTAGAAACTGTTATTTGTATGCTGAAATGTTCAGACTGAGGAGCAGTCTAATCAGTACATGTTCCTTAAGCTGGTTTCCCTGACATTCACATTGAGGAAATAAAAACCGTAAGAAATATTCATATGGATTTCAAAACTTAAAAATACTCTCAGTTCTGATTACAACCACTCTTAGATGATTCTTTATTCATATCCCTGGCATAAAATATATAATTGATAGAAAAATAGTGTCCGGTAGGGAGATCAAGGCTACTCCATGACAGTCTCCTGTGATTAAACCATTCTCCTGTTTTGATACATGCATTTGATGTGCAAAAGTCATTTAGTGTTAATTAAGATGCATTGATGGTGATTAAAGGACTGTACTGAGGGTGTGTCCTCTCTCCCCTTCTGTTATTGATTAATATGGACAAGATATAAAAGAGCAGTTGGCATTTAGAAGATATCCAGTTTGGGGTTATGAGAACTGCTTCTTTGGTGTTTGCTGATGATGTCCTTAATGTCTTTTTAGTTTAAAGTGAGTGTGGCTTCTATCCTACATTGGAGTAGTCATTCCTTAGTGTTTATGTGGTAGGAAAGGAATTAAGTACTTACAAATCAGGGGTTTTAGTTCCGTTCCCAAAAATAACGAATTGCTCTCTGCAGGTATGAGAAGAATATATTACTTTCAGTGGAGGAATTTAAGTATGTTTGGGATCTTGTTCACAAGTGAAAGTGTTGATACTGAGTAGTGGATGCAGTATGGCAAGACTAAAGGTTTACTGAAGTGTAGTAGTAAAGCAAGAACTGAATCATCGCAGGTCGTCATCTGAGAGGATATCATCTGAAAGGATGAGATCCTGGATTCAGGTTTTTTTCCTCAGGGTAGCCAGACCCGTTCCATAACGCAGAATGAAAATCTGAGCAATCCATGAAGATCTGCAAGTACAGACACTGCTCCTCTGGGGTGAGGGCATTGAGGTATGGTGGTTTGAACATGTAATGAAACTGAGATGCCGCTTGAGTACCTCCACTGGGAGGTGTACCAAGTATGGTCCACTAGAGGAAAAGCCTCGGGCAGACCAAAGAGAGGGTGAAGGAATTGTTTCTAAGCTTGCCTGGGAGCAACCTATGGATTTACCAGGATCAAATGGAGAGGCTTGGTGCATTAAATAATTCTGATATGCCCTACTTAGCTTGCTTGCTGTTTGACTTTTAACCAGTACAAGTGACTTAGATAAGTGGATGGATAGGTAAATGGGTAGAATGGGTAGGTAGAGGTACTGAGGCTGCCTTATATGCATCTCCTTTACATATAAATATAAAGTATGATCAGGTAGAAAGCTATGAGAGAAACATTTTAACAGTAATTCAGCATGTTATGAGGGAGCTGGTCTTCCTGCACATTTATGTGCTTTATAAGAACATTTTGCCATTGTGGTTGGACATTTCCGAGTTTCATTTGGTAGCACGTTTTAGTTAGTGTGCATTTGGAATCAATTCATTGTATTGGGCCCTGTATACTAATTGCAACAAGGAATAAAAAGATTTAATGACTTGTGTTTTGGGTAAGTACATTAGAAATTGTTTTGGACATTGCTATTGTACAGCAGTGGATCAGTTAAAGTAAGTTTTTTCTTGGCGTTCTTTAGTTGATTATAGCTGAATGCATTTCTTAATACATTGTTAATCATGGAGTTGCTAATATAGAACTTACACACATAGCTGAATCAGTACTGCTAGATTACGTAAATCAGTTATGATTTGCCACATCTTTGGGAGACTAGATAGAGTGTTTAATAACATGCAGCAGATGTTTGTCAGAACAGTGTAATTGTCATTTCTTCATGTCATGTTTTTAAGTAATCTACTCACTGTGTGACTGTATAACTGTGAAGAAACTGGAGTAGAAGTGGCAAATTTATTTTTATTTCTTCTTAAGTTCTCAAGCCAGTCAGAACTTCCGGACATAAACCAGCAACTACAGATGGCACTTGAGGAGAAAGCAGAAAAACAATCTCAGATTGCCCAGGTGAGTTAGAGGTGCAAGGCAAGCTGTCTATGGCTGTATCACTGAAAGTACCATGTTGATATATTTATCTCTCTTATGATATATTCAAATCTCTTTGCTGCATAGAACTGTTCTAAATTATGAGTACCATTTTTGAATGGTCTTCGGTATGGCCAGTACTGCTTTCTTTTTGAATGGTCTTCGGTATGGCCAGTACTGATTTCTTTTGCAGAAGGCTTGTCACCCTCTTACCTGTCCCTGTATGTAAGTGGTGGTTTGGTTCTTATGTTCAAAAAGTTTCTTCTGTTTAAATTTTAGGATGGGTGATTACATTAGAGCAATGTTACTGAGATGTATGCAGGATCTTTTCTTTTAGCCAATCTAAGAAATTCTAAGTGGTCAAAGCAGTTGTAATGAGAGTAAGACTGGCTGACTCCGAGGGTAAGTTCTTGGTGACATCCCAGTTATTTTTTTTCTTTTAGTCTAAGAAATAATTGACTCAGTACAGCTGGTGTATCAATGCTGTCTTGGAGAAGCTCAGCAGATGAAGTTATGAATAGTCAGGGGTATGGAGACTAACAAAGTTTTGTGTACTTGCTCAGGTTTGATTGCATAGGAATTGATTTCACTTAGTGACTGTGATTAAACAAGTATGTTTTAAGTGAAGATACCAGTCTTAAGTTTTGAATGTCTGTTGCAGCATATCTAGCACTGTAGACCTATTTTTTTCCAGCAGCCTGTTTAGGTACCATCCACTAATGCCATTGTGAGTTTGTGCATATCTGACTGATGTTTTCCTGCTATGTAACAGAGTTTGCAGTGTTTGTAAATGCAGAAGACAACAAATGAGACTGAATCTCCTCATCAGAAAGGTTCTCACCACAAAAGAAGGTGCAGAGGTCATTGCAGCACACTAAGAAGGTGTAGGCTTTGTGCCAGTCCTCATGTTCCTTTAGCTGACTTCTGCTTGGCTTCTTACTTGTCTGGCAGGAATTATCCTCCCACTAGTCACTACAGTGTTATCCTACTGCACAACAAGGCTGTGTATCTTGAAACAGAACTCAGGCTTTCCCCAGTGTTACCGACTGTACCTAGATTTAACTGTTGGGACTTCTGACAGTAAGTGCCATTATCCTTTGAGGCCAAAGTAGAAGACACTTTTGTGGCGGTCCTGTTTGGAGAGGACTCAGCAAAAACAGTTTGAATGATCACTGCTTTTTTATAGGTATTGAATAAGGAAACGACTTGATAGAAAGAAGAGTGGATTCTAAGCCCTGGTATATACCCTTAAACTCAATGCCAGAAGTATTTTGGCATCGGTTGGTGGGGGTGGTGCAAATACCCCAGAAGTGATAGTATGAGATGAGAAAGTTAACTAGCCACTGAGACTGAACATGGAGTATCCAATTGTATGTTACAGAGGGCTCTTCTTTAGAGAAAGGCCATACATTCCCAGAGAATGTCCACATCTCCTATCTAAGCAGCTTCACTGAATGTTAGGGAACTGTAGCAAACTGCAATATGATGTCTTTGCAACTAGTAATTTTACATGGTTACCCTAGCATCCTCAGCCCAAATGAGTATTGGTCATCTTTCCATACAATACACGTGTTGCACTGTGACCAGTGACTACTATGCACAGGATCAACATCTAAATGTTTAAAACTGCTACATGTTTTACACAACACTACAAACTATGGATTTCTTTATATTTCTTCAGCTATGTGAGTAGTAAAAAAAGGTGTAACAAAACACTAACAGAAAGTAGCAAAAGCATTGTTTACCTACACAGGGTTTGTAGAATGTCTCAGTATGTTAAAGAAATAAAAGGTCAGTAAAATAAGGATTTTCCTATAGGGCAGTGGTTTCATAGAGTAGTCGCTCTAGTTCAAACCATTAGACAATTTCACCCACTAAATTCTGACTATCTGTTAATAATTTCACAAGCTGATTTCTGAATGGCCGCTAACAAGCATTCAAAGGGTGAACTTATTTAGCCTTACTAGCCATGCTATAACCTGGTACTATATTATGGAAAAGGGTCAAGGTACGTAATGGTGAATTGCAGAACATTGCCTCTGTGGATGTCAGGACCTTTAATGTTGATAGGTTCCCTAATCTCATTATAACAGAGCTATAACTACTGGTTTGGCCAGAAGATGTACTTGTCTAATAATTACAAGACTGACAAAGTATATAGGGGATTACCCGATTAAGAATAAGATTGTAAGGACAATTTTTTTGGTGTTTCCAGCTGAATCCCCAGAGCATGTTAATTTGTGTTTCCTGTGAAGGTAATTCATAGGTTCATAGGTAGGTACTAGGCTATTGGCCCTAGTGCCTATATAAGCCTAGCCAAAAAGGTACCCTGGCTTTCGCCACCCAAGAAAATTATTTTCTTGTGCCCCTATCGAGCAGAGCCACAGAGGTGATCCCTGGGGTGAATTTCCTGTTTCCCATCCAGTCATCAAGATTTTTCTTGGAGTGCTAATGAGGAGCTTTATTTGATATATATAGGTAGTTTGTTCCAGAGTATGGGAAGTCTCTGGGACAGGAATCTATCCCTCCAGCATGTTCTGTTTATTGTAGTGACAAGGTTTAGGTCCCCAGAGCATGTAGCTTGGAGGGATTGAGATTTCTTTAAGTGGAGCATGTCCAACAGCTCTGGGTTTGACATAGCGTTGTATGTTAGGCAGAGATCGCCTCTGAGTAGGTGAAATGCAACGGAGTAAAGCTGGAGTTTTTTGAGACTGTCTGCGTAGGACATCTGTTTGAGGCCGGTAATCCTCATTGTGAGGTATTTCTGCAGCCTTTCCAGTTGTAGGTGTCTTGTGAGGTACATACCAAAAGTGGCGTTGTACTCTATAATGGGTCTAATGAGTGACGAGTAGACGGGAACAATGGCATCTTTTTTTTTCCCCTGGATGAGAAACCTTTTGTGATGAGGTGTGCCACGTAGAAGGATTTCCTGACTACTGTGGCGATGTGATTATCAAAGGAGAGACTACTGTCCACCTGTGTCCCAAGGTCTCTTATCACACTTTCAGTGTTAAGTAGACTACCACCTATGTGGTAGCTCATGGGTACAGAGTTTTTACCAAAGGAGATGACAATGCAGTTTTTGGCATTGAGCTTGAAGCCATGACTTTGACACTTAAGTATTGATTTGTTGTAATCAGATGGTTGTCTTTTTGTATGAAGGGGTGCTGAAAAGTTCCAAGCACAGCCTAATTTTGAGTATTATTTTGCCTCTGTAGCTAAAAAGAGGGCTATTTCATCTTGCAAAGTGCCAATCTGCAGAATCGTAACACTATGTTTTGACATTGTTTCAGATCATTGATTGAACCGTGTCAACAAAAAGTGTGGAACTCCAAGCCATCATGAAATTCCTATTCCTGAAGAAGAAAACTCCAAAAGAAGTCCATGAATGTATGATGCAAACACTGAGTGACAAGGGCCCTTTTTACCCAACTGTGAAGAGGTGTTGTGCAGTCTTTCAGTGTGGAGATTTAGAGATTGAAGATGCAGCAAGGTTTGGAAGGCCTCAAACGGTGTGAACTTCTGACCATGTCCATGACCTGATTTTGGCAGATTGGTGACTATCTGCTGAAGAATTTACTGAGACACTACAGATATCCAGGGAATGTGTTGGGTTTATAATCCATGAGTAGCTGGGTATGCAGAAGCTTTGTCAAGTGGGTGCCCAAATGTTTGAATGCTGATGAGAAGAGATTTCGAGTGGACACTCCAAGTTGATTTTGCTGTGTTTCCATCGAGCTGGTGCCAACTTTTTGGAATGACTAGTTACCGTTGATGAAACACTGTTGCACCAGTATGATCCTGAGGCAAAACAGCAGTCCATGCAATGGCAGCACTTGGGTTCAGCAAGGCCAAAGAAGTTGAAAACCCAAAACTCAGCAGGAAAGGTCTTAGCCACAGTGTTTTGGGATCGGGAAGGTGTTATAATGACAGTCTTCCAAGGGGCCAAACAGTTAATGTAGAATATTACTATAACTTACTGTGCTGATTAAAGGAGGCATTGAAAGAAGAAAGGAGAGGGAAGCTGCAGAAAGGAGTTATCTTCTTGCAAGACAGTGAACCTGTTCACAGGGCTGGCAAAACGGTGGATATTTTGACATAATTTGGGTTTGAGTTCATAGACCATCCACCCTACTCACCAGATCTTACTCCTTCTGACTAGTTCCGGTTTCCAAACCTTAAAACGAATTTGAAAGGTTGGCAATTTTTGAGTGATTCAGTGGTGGCTGCAGCAGTGGAGCAGTATTTCAGTGACAAGACTTCAAACTTTTTTTGGCCGGGTTACAGAAACTTCAGACACGATGTACCAAATGTGTTGAACTTCGGGGTGAGTATGTTGAATAACTTAAAAATTTCTGGGCTCCACGTTATTCCCTTGTAGTTTGGGCTTAGAACTTTTCAGCACCCCCCCATAATTTACACTGAAAACTTTATTTGAAAAATACCCCCTTGAAATGTTTATTGTTGACACTGCAGTGTCCAGACCATAGCCAGAAAGAGTCCACATACCCAGTTAGCAAAAGAACTGGAAAATAGAACCAAAAGCAATCTCTGCAGGGCCCAGGAATAACTTCTGACTTTTGCTCTCCGTATGTTTACACAAGCATTCTGTAGCAGCTCCATTATCCCTCCACCATCCAGAGACATGCTGGTTGATTAGTTGCCCTGAACTGTATATGTGTGTGTTTGCCCATGACCTTGTTGCCTGTTTTGTGGCTGGAAAGGTTCTGTGGATTAGCCCACTTACCTGGTTAAAATGCTAGAAGTCAGCATCATTGAAGATGGTCTGTGTAGCCCTTTGCATAAGATAACCAGTGGTATCAGAAATTCTTGACAAAGCAGTCTGAGCATGGAAGTATGGAAACATTTCTATGAACAATAGATTCTGACTAGACCATTAAAAGCCTTCCTTACAATTATAGGAAGCTAAAAAAGTACAGTTTTCTCAGTGTGAACTCCTGAGTCCATTCTCTGGGTGACATTGCCTTGCATGCCTGTTAGGTGTAACGCATGTAAAGTAACATAGGAATTAAGAAAATACGTATATATTAAGCCAGTACTGCACTTTAACTGTATTTAGTTGAATTATTGCTTCATTTGTGCTGTTTGTGACTGCATTTTACTCTGCACTTTGAAAATGTGTTTCATTGCCTTATGTAGCATAGGCTAGTTTCACGCCTGCTGAATCTAGACTGTTTTGGTATCCCTGTGCTGTTAACCATCCATCTTACATTAAGAGGGCCTCCCTGCACCCTTCTGGCATTAGTGTGTAGCTCAGGACCCATCTGAGTTTGGAATTGATGGAGAAAGGTTCAGTTTGAGGCTTTCCCATTGATAGCTTTGTTAAAACTGTGTGAATTTGCCTGTATATAAGCCTTGTATGTGTGCAGGTTTGCTCTGTTTACCGGAGATGCTCAACGTTTGGCAACTTTAGCCAGATAATCCTGAAGGCTGAAAATCCAGAAATCACTGCTCGAACAAGGAGGATAGTTCACAGAACACTTTATTCACAAAACGAATCCAATACTGGCATGAACACATACAATCCAAACGTAGGTTAAGCGCTTTCATCCGCATGTAAGGCAGATTTCATCAGAACCTAAAATGTAGTACAGGTTTTCTCCTTTTAAAGCAAATTTGGCGCCAAAAATCACTTACTGAATACAATATAATGCTCAAAATAACTATTAAATGTGATAAGTGTAATAATATGCAACATTTGCAGTAATCAAATGGTGATGTTATATTTAAAAATTGAAAAAATATATATAAATATAATGTCATGTATAAAATGAAATAATATAATACTAAAATCATTTCTAGTCATTATAATCAGTGAAGCCTACTGATATAGAAGCATGCACAACCTTCTACACTAAAAAGTTAAAAACAACATAAATAACATTACAATGTAAACACATATAAAAGCCATAGTGTGATGATATGTAAATAATTAATTAATAAATAATTAAATAAATAAATAAATAAATAAATAATATATTGAATGAATTAAATAATGTTAGATATAAATATATTAATTAAAAGTATGATATATTAAGAGTCTAATATAAGAAAAGGTTTGATACTTATATAATCATTCAGTCCAGGTCTGGTAGTAGCATCACATAACAACTGCCATTTGCTTTCTAAAAGTGCAAGATAAATTTTCCAATTGTCTTGGACCATAATTATCTTCAGTTCGAGGGTGAATTGTTCAGACAGAGCAGAGGGGTAGCGATGGGTGCTTCTTGTGCCCCGGTGTTCGCAAACCTTGTAATGTTGGAATGGGAATCTTTGTATATTTTTCCCAGTGAGTATTATAAGTACATGGTACATTACACTAGATTTTTGGATGATTTATTCATCCTTTGGAAAGGACCAGTTGATTTGATTCATAGGTTTATTGAATATTTGAACAATACAACCAGTTTTTTGAAATTTACGTATAATTTAGAGCTTAATGGTATTTCCTATCAAGATACATATGTTAATATTAATGATAAAGAATTTGAGTCTAGGATTTATAGAAAAGATACCTTTTCAAATGACTACCTGTTTTATGGTAGCTGTCACCCCCCCTCATATTTTTAAAAATGTATTCAAAGGTCAATGCATACGTGCAGCTCGCATGTCATCAAATAAAGAGATTATGGAAAAAGAACTAAACATTATATACAATATGTTCATTAATAGAGGCTATCCAGAGGATATTATTTCCCCGATAGTAGTCTGTTAAGAAAGAATGGGGTCATAAATATCCACCGTTATTAGGAAGCTCATTTATACCAACAACAAAAAAAGTGGAACACAATAGGAGTATTTGTGTACTTATGTTCAGTCCTTATACAGATTCAATTAAGGATATATTACTCAAACATTGGAACCTCTTAACGACATCTGAAGAGATTAGTGAGCTAGTAGGTTCCTCACCTAAATTTGTTTTTAAGACTTCCCACAATATTAAAAACATGTTGGAAAGGAACAAAGATAGTAGGAGGAATGTGAACAGATTTAAACACACAAAAAAGTGTGGTACATGCAAACAATGTAAGTGTATAAATGAAGCTGAGGTAATTAAGTTAAATAACATTACTAAGATCCATTTGCACAGTACAGCTGGAAATTGCAATACACCTAGAGTAGTTTATGTAGCCACTTGTGCTTCTTGTGACGCCTATTATATTGAAAAGACAGAGAGGAAATTCAAAACTAGAATCTATGAACATTTATATAGAATTAAGAAGCAGGACCACAATAATGCCTTGAGCAAGCACATTTTAGATAAAGGTCCTGATCACGCATTTCTTTTTAGTATTATTGACCATATTGACCACACTGGGTTAGGGGGCAATTGGAAAATTTATCTTGCACTTTTAGAAAGCAAATGGCAGTTATGTGATGCTACTACCAGACCTGGACTGAATGATTATATACGTATCAAACCTTTTCTTATATTAGACTCTTAATATATCATACTTTTAATTAATATATTTATATCTAACATTATTTAATTTGTTCAATATATTAATTAATTAATTATTTAATTATTTATTTATTTAATTATTTATTAATTAATTATTTACATATCATCACACTATGGCTTCTATATGTGTTTACATTGTAATGTTATTTATGTTTTTAACGTTTTAGTGTAGAAGGTTGTGCATGCTTCTATATCAGTAGGCTTCTTCACTGATTATAATGACTAGAAATGATTTTAGTATTATATTATTTCATTTTATACATGACATTATATTTATATATATTTTTTCAATTTTTAAATATAACATCACCATTTGATTACTGCAAATGTTGCATATTATTACACTTATTACATTTAATAGTTATTTTGAGCATTATATTGTATTCAGTAAGTGATTTTTGGCGCCAAATTTGCTTTAAAAGGAGAACACCTGTACTACATTTTAGGTTCTGATGAAATCTGCCTTACATGAGGATGAAAGCGCTTAACCTACGTTTGGATTGTATGTGTTCTTGCCAGTATTGGATTCGTTTTGTGAATAAAGTGTTCTGTGAACTATCCTCCTTGTTCGAGCAGTGATTTCTGGATTTTCAGCCTTCAGGATTATCTTGGTTGCTGTTTTCGTTTTGCGTTTTGTGAGTTCTTGGTAACTTTAGCCAGATGTCTGGAGTGCATCTGCACTGATATCTAAAGCATCCACTGAAAAAAACTGAAAGATTATATTTTAAGTTAGCATTCCACTTCAACTGTATTTAATTGAATTGCTGCTTCATTTTTGCTGTTCATGACTGTCTACATAGCCCACTTCCTTCCCAAATACCACATTGATAAAAATCCTGATGCAGTAGATGGGCAGTTTCCCATAATTTCTCCTGCCAGCTTGATTGATGTGGGCATCTTGAGGCAATTTAGCAATTGCTTCATGTATACTGACAACCATTTACTCCTAAAGCAAATTAATACCCTATGTGAGAGATGCAAATACACTGTGGCATTGGAGTCTATTCTGTCACATAAAACAAACTAGACATCAAACAAATTGTCAGTACACATGCTTCACCTGTCACACAAACCTCACTTCTCACAGAAAATAAGGTCACAACACACAAACCCACATACTGGGAGGTGCTCACTAAAAGCCTAACAAAAGAATAGAGACCTTCCAAATGCACACTACCCACACTCACCACTAAGCATAAAGAAACCACTACACATATCAACACACACATCCGTGTCTCAACAAATGAGCCCCCAAGGCAAAACACTTCAAATGCTTTTGATATAGGCGACACCATAATGAGACACACAGATGTCCCCCTCACCCGACTGGACAAGGAGAAGGTCATGATCAGCTGCCTATCAGGTGCCAGGATCTGACAAATCACATATGGACTCAAATCACTCAACAAGTACCCTTACGACTCTGTCATGGTCCATGTTGGAGTAAATGACTTGAAATGTACTTCTCTGATTATATGAAGAGAGACATGCCGGAACTCTCTCTGTCCCAGACCGGTATGTCCCTACCTTTAAGCAGCACCATACACTCACCAAGGGTGATGCCATAATATAAAGAAAAAATGATTGTCTTAATCAATTGGCACAGTGTCTGGAGTCAGTCCAGGGTGATCCAGTATCTGTCAGCCTGGGAGGATATGGTAGACAGACCTCGCTGCTTTGCTAGAGATGGTCTGTACTTGTCCCCCGTAGGCATTCAGATACTGGCAAAGGCCCTTGCTTCCCTCATAGTGCCTTTTCAGGCAATGTCAAAACAATTTTCCAACGTAACAAAATCTAATTGAGACTAACTCAGGGTTATGCTGCTTAATGCTAGGAGTTTAAACTTGAAACTGCACTCCCTGGAAGCACTCCTCAGCTTGGAGGTTGGTGACGTCTGTGCAGTTACAGAGATGTGTTTCACGGTTTCACATTTATGGTAGGTACAAAACTGTACAAGTAAAAATCTCAGTAAAAGAACAACAGTAATCCAAGGAAGAAGAACGTATAACACCAAACCAAATAGCGTAACACAATTTAATCACCGCTTTCTTCAAGAGACTTCTTCAGAATACATTTAAAATTCAACTCATCACTTAAATAGTTCATAAATAATTGATTAATTACTAACAATGATTCAATAATCTAATAAAAACAATCAATGCTGTTAATTAAAAAATTCTTTTGAAACTGTCTTATCTATACTTAATTTAGCATCCTTTAAAAAACATTTTATATTTATAGTGTCGTTTAGCCCTGGATGTTTGTCAGACTTTAATCTAATCTGCCATAAAGTTTCCCTTTGTTCAACATAATTCTTGAAGTCACCACCCCTTAAATCAGTGTTACAAACTTCTATAACTGAAAAAACGAATTTCTTAAAATTATGACAGACCAATGAATGTTTAAATAAAGCATTTTTCTCATCATGAACTTTAATGCTATAAATATGTTCACGAATTCGTGTTTTTAAACTTCTGGTCGTCATTCCAACATAAAAGGCGGGACATGTACTACAGGAACTGATGTAAATAACTCCTGTAGTGTTACAATTTACATATTCTGGAACTTCAAAAGTTCGATCAAAAGTTTCTATTGTTATAAATGGCCCTGTTGAAATGTATCTACACATATTACATTGAAAACATGGAAACATGCCTTTTTTATTCCTATCAAATCTTCTAGTAACTAAATTACTGTTTACACTCTAAAGATTTTTTTAATATTGAAACTGTTTCTAAAGGCAAAAAAAGGTTTTTCTCCTATAACGTTACTAACGTCAAAATTCCCCTGAATAATTCTCCAATTCTTTTCAAGTAAATGTCTTATTCTTAAGCTATCACTAGTCATGTCTAAAGAACAAACTGGTGTACTACCCATTTTTACTTTATTTAAAACTAAGTTTGTGGGAACATTATCATGAGAGTTATCAATATTTAATAATGCCGGATACAAAGCTTGTCTCTTATCTAAAACTTCACTGATGATGTCTTCCAGAAGAAGTTTATCATACCCCCTGTCAATAAACATATTATAAATAAAAGTTATCTCATCATATAAATCCTTGTCATTTGATGTCATTCGACAGGCTCTGATGAATTGACCCTTGGGTATGTTTCTGATAATATGGGTAGGGTGCCCACTTTGAAAATGTAAATAACTATTAGTGAATGTACTTTTCCTAAAAATCTTACTGTGGAATCTTAATTCAATATTGTCCCACCAAAAAGTACATCCAAAAAATTAATAGCTGACCCTATAGTACCTAAAGTAAATTTAAGGGGTGGTGACTTCAAGAATTATGTTGAACAAAGGGAAACTTTATGGCAGATTAGATTAAAGTCTGACAAACATCCAGGGCTAAACGACACTATAAATATAAAATGTTTTTTAAAGGATGCTAAATTAAGTATAGATAAGACAGTTTCAAACGAATTTTTTAATTAACAGCATTGATTGTTTTTATTAGATTATTGAATCATTGTTAGTAATTAATCAATTATTTATGAACTATTTAAGTGATGAGTTGAATTTTAAATGTATTCTGAAGAAGTCTCTTGACGAAAGCGGTGATTAAATTGTGTTACGCTATTTGGTTTGGTGTTATACGTTCTTCTTCCTTGGATTACTGTTGTTCTTTTACTGAGATTTTTACTTGTTTAGTTTTTACGTACTATCCATGGCGGAGGAGAGCGATGAACAACTGTTAAAATCTTACTATTCATCCTACACCAGGAACTACCACTACTGACACTAATGAAGTATTGCTGGCAGCTTTAATTAGTATACAGAATTCCTTGAATTTTTTGGTAGCGAAGGCTTCAACTCAACCTACAGCGGCGAACGCCTTGAGTCCTACTGGGTCCTTTAAAGAATTGGATACTGTTATCGAAGTAACAGACGATCATATTCCACCTGCACGTCCTGTGAAACAAACAGGCAACGTCAGGCAACGTTTACATCATCAAAGTGCGCCTGGAGTTAAACTGATGTTGGACTGTTACAACAATCCGTTCGGAACATATTCAGTTCTTCCTTCATCCATCAATAGCGAAGAAATTAACAAGAAGAGTGAACTTCTGAACAAACTATTGAAAAGGTATCGTTCCTTATTCATAGTGAACTGTTACTTTGAGAGATGTATTGAATTGCGTATAATTCCGAAGGGGCTTAGGTTTTTTTAAATGCCCCAACGGAGTTTACTTAGGTGACCAAATGTTTAAAAATCTGGTAAGCTTCTTTATTGAAGCAGGACTATCTTTTTTAAAACTTTTAATAGATAATAATTTGACGAAAATGGATGTCTTAAGAGGACATTGGCCAGATTGAATTACAACTTAAAAACATGTTGGTGGACAGTAAGAAACAAGCGGATCTTTTTAATAAGTTCGCTGAAGACGTTGAAAGACATTCCATCGAAGTTACCAACAGGAAACATTCAAAACTGTTACGTGACATTGGGTCCTATGAGACTCAAACGGCATATAATCATTTTGTGCAGCGTGGTAAAGACAATAATTTTAAAACCACAGCGGGTCCTAACACCAACAGACGCATTTATAGTTCTGTTGTTACGGGCACCGCTTCGGCAGCCTCCAGTGACAACGGACATGTACGTGAATGGTTTAAAGAACCACCTAAGGACAACATGACTAAAAGTAATATCACAAATCTAGAAATGGTTGATGGTGATGACAAAATCATTGCAGAATCAGTTAACACGGATTCAGACAATGATAATTCCGCTTTGAAAGATGCTGGTGTCAAAAACAAAGTGGACAACAACTTTCCCGTTACCAATTTGACATCATCTTCTAATTTTTTTGCGAAGACTCCTTTTCAAAAGAAGACCATACTAACGAGAAGCCGGACCTTCTTGGGGTCAAGCTCCTCAGGAGAAGAGACTTAAATGTACATAACAACAGTTTTGATATTATTAATCTAACTGATGTTGAATTTGATTCTAATGAACTAAAAGTTTTAAAATTTGGGTTTAACTTCGTTCCAACTACTAGGGCAGACTATGGTAAAACAGTAGTTGATATAAAAAAATATGTTAGGAGATTAAATCTACAATATTTATTGCACAACATTTCTATAACAAACAAAGCATTAATAAAACCTTCAACTTACAATCCCCAGTTGAATCACACCCTTGGAATCTTTGAATAAGTTTGTATTCAAGAATTAGAGAAGATCACTAAGAGTACCAACAATGTTAATAATTTAACACGTGATGAAAGGGAAGCCTTTCATCAATTACGCAAGAAAAATCAGACATTAAGATTTATGAGAAGTGATAAAGGAGGGAACATGGTAATAATGACACAAGATGCTTATAAAGGCAAAATGTTGGATTTATTAAACAATGAACAAGAATACAAAGTTATTTCCTTATTTGACATTAATAACAAGTTTAGATTAATTCATTCTTTTTTATATGATGCCCTGATGTCTGGGGAGATTGATTTAGAAGTATATGATTTTTGTGTGGTTGATAAACCTAGAATAGGTATTCTTTTTGGAATACCTAAAGTCCACAAATGTGCAATGGACCCTCCTTTCAGACCGATAGTGTCTTCTCCACACTCGGTTACAGAAGGCATATCACTAGTGATAGATGCCACTTTGGGGCCAATAGTTTCCCAACAGGAATCTTTTATTAAAGATTCCTGGCACTTTTTAACTAAGTTAAAAGATTTTACAGATAAGAAAGCTTTTGACCCTAGTAAGGATGTTATTTTTACTCTAGATGTCACCTCCCTATATACATGTATACCTCATGATGAGGGAGTCGATGCCATACGGAATTTATTAACACATAAAACTGATTACAACACAGGTCAGGTCTCCACTATATGTAGATTTTTGGAGATTTTATTACATAACAATTATTTTTTATTTGATGGTATCTACTATCGACAGATTAGGGGGGTAGCTATGGGTTCTCCAGCTGCCCCCTCCTACGCAAATTTAGTGATGTCTTGGTGGGAACTTGACTGTCTTAGTTTATTGAAAAATAAATATCAAATTTTATTTTACCATTGATTTGTCGATTATTTGATTTTCATCATAAGAGGGGATAGAAATACAGTTGAACATTTTCTATTTGATGTAAACCATACCTGGAATTTTTTGAAATTTACTTTAGGTACTATAGGGTCAGCTATTAATTTTTTGGATGTACTTTTTTGGTGGGACAATATTGAATTAAGATTCCACAGTAAGATTTTTAGGAAAAGTACATTCACTAATAGTTATTTACATTTTCAAAGTGGGCACCCTACCCATATTATCAGAAACATACCCAAGGGTCAATTCATCAGAGCCTGTCGAATTACATCAAATGACAAGGATTTATATGATGAGATAACTTTTATTTATAATATGTTTATCGACAGGGGGTATGATAAACTTCTTCTGGAAGACATCATCAGTGAAGTTTTAGATAAGAGACAAGCTTTGTATCCGGCATTATTAAATATTGATAACTCTCATGATAATGTTCCCACAAACTTAGTTTTAAATAAAGTAAAAATGGGTAGTACACCAGTTTGTTCTTTAGGCATGACTAGTGATAGCTTAAGAATAAGACATTTACTTGAAAAGAATTGGAGAATTATTCAGGGGAATTTTGACGTTAGTAACGTTATAGGAGAAAAACCTTTTTTTGCCTTTAGAAACAGTTTCAATATTAAAAAATCTTTAGAGTGTAAACAGTAATTTAGTTACTAGAAGATTTGATAGGAATAAAAAAGGCATGTTTCCATGTTTTCAATGTAATATGTGTAGGTACATTTCAACAGGGCCATTTATAACAATAGAAACTTTTGATCGAACTTTTGAAGTTCCAGAATATGTAAATTGTAACACTACAGGAGTTATTTACATCAGTTCCTGTAGTACATGTCCCGCCTTTTATGTTGGAATGACGACCAGAAGTTTAAAAACACGAATTCGTGAACATATTTATAGCATTAAAGTTCATGATGAGAAAAATGCTTTATTTAAACATTCATTGGTCTGTCATAATTTTAAGAAATTCGTTTTTTCAGTTATAGAAGTTTGTAACACTGATTTAAGGGGTGGTGACTTCAAGAATTATGTTGAACAAAGGGAAACTTTATGGCAGATTAGATTAAAGTCTGACAAACATCCAGGGCTAAACGACACTATAAATATAAAATGTTTTTTAAAGGATGCTAAATTAAGTATAGATAAGACAGTTTCAAAAGAATTTTTTAATTAACAGCATTGATTGTTTTTATTAGATTATTGAATCATTGTTAGTAATTAATCAATTATTTATGAACTATTTAAGTGATGAGTTGAATTTTAAATGTATTCTGAAGAGGTACAAAACTGTACTTTTTGAGCAGCATCAGTGCTTCCACCAACATTCAATCTGAGGACCCTGATTTTGATGGGTATCCCTAACCTGAGAGTTATGACCTGTCTGAATCATATCAGTCAGATTCCTCTGAGGTGCAGGAACCAAAGCAGATGTTTTTATTTCACAAATGCTGGCTAGAGTTAGGCATATATTTAATTGGGAGCAGTAATTGCCTGCCCCCGAGATTAGCAGGGTTTATGATCTTTTGGAGGATGAGACACTGGATATAGATACCTTTTTACTGTTGATCCCATCATTCGAAGACATTTATAAGAGAGCTTGTAATTCTCCTGTGCACGTATTGAGGCTCTGGCTAAAGAAGTGTTTAAGAAATTCAGGATTTGTTCATCCATGCTTGACCTTCAAGCCCCTGTGTCTGCAGACCCTGCTTCTGTGTCCCCAGCAACTGTGGCCAATAAGAAGACCATGTCTTCTTCAAACCCATTGTCTCTAGATAAGCTAGGCAAATGGCTATAAACACAGGGAAAGAAGCTTGCACAGTCCAGCACAGTAGCTTTTAAAGTGTTTAGCTATGATTGTTCTATGTGAAGGTGTTGAGGTGCATAGTTTTTAAGAATTTGCCATATTATTACCTGCAGAGCAAAAGGTCTGTGTTAAGGATATTGTTTTCAGTGTTTCTCAGGTGTCAAAACATGCTTTAGAAAGTGCCTTGGAGGGGGCTTATACTTTTTTCTAGAAATGCAGCATTGTCAGTGGTGATAAGGAGATATGCTTGGCTGCACAGCCAGAATTTTTTTCTGATGAGTTAAAGAAGCGAGATTAGCAATGCTTCTCTTAAGTCTGATTGTTTGGTGCAACAGTTAATCACATCCCCAAACACTGGGATGACGGAGGTAAAATGATACAAGGAGTGTCAAAAAAGTTCCATACTCCAAAGTTCTCCTTGCATCCATTCAAGCAAAAGTCCTAGCCAAACGAAAAACGAGGCAATAAAATGAAATGGTAGGATGAGAGTTCTGCCATACCTACTGAGGGTACTTTTCCCAAAAAGGATAACCCCCTTCCAACTTATGATCATACCGAGGTGTTGCACTTATCTTTTTAAAGTCACCGTCTAGATACCAAATATGTAAAGTTAGCGCTCATCAATGTGGACTTGGCTGTCAGTAGTTTCCAACAAATGGGTGTTCAGTATTGTCAACCGGTATGACAGTTGGCATTGGAAAGAATATCTGCTTTTGTTTAGGAGTTCTCCTTCATCTGCCAGACCAGATGCTGCTGTTCCTCCTGTTCTCCAGTGAATGCTGGACTTAGGTCATGTAATCTGTTCCTTCAGAAAGAATGAGAGGTTTCTACCCCAAAATTTTTTGGGTTCCCAAAACAGAGCTGTCATGGAGATTGGTGTTGGACCCTTCCTTTCTGAACATGTTTGTCAGGGTCCCCAAGTTCAAGATGCTCACCCTGCAGATAGTGCCTCCCCTGTTACCAGAACATTGCTTCATGGTGACCCTAGACTTGAAGGACGCATAATATATTTCTATTGCATCAGGAGGTTTGTTGTGTCTGGTTCACACTACTAATTTTCTGTTTTGCCGTTTGAGCTATCCATCCAATGCACCTCAAGTGTTTACCAAATGCCATACTCTGATAGTGGCCTCCTGTCTCACTCTAGGCATGCACATTTCTCCATACTTGGATGACTTGCTGATCTCTGCAGAGTCTGTGTCCAGGTGTTTGGAATCACTAGAGAAGGTCTCAGCCTTACTCTCCCATCTAGGGTTAAAGTTGAACCTACTGAAGTTTAGTCTAACATGCTTGCAAAGACTTGACTTTCTGGAGTGCTTAGTCAACTCCAGCTAGAGAATGTCTTGTCTAACCAGCTAGTGTTTCTGGAATTCACCAAGAGGAATGTTGAGAGAATTCCTAAATGTTCTGGCACTGATGTTGTCCGTGATTCATATCATACCACTGGCCTGCATTCACATGAGAAAAATTCAGTGGTAAGTACAAGATTGTTGGACCCAGCACCTTCATCCCCTGGATCCACAGTGACTGGTGCTGCTCTTCATCAGATAAGAGTTATAGTGGTGGAGAGAGCAGTTGAGTAGCAGTCCAGGTCTTCCTTTCTCCTCTCCAGTGCCAGAGCTGTCTGTCCAGATGGAACTGTCTGAGTTCACTTTGGCAGTTGTGTCAATGGGGGATGCAAGTGCAACCCCAGGATGCTCAGAAGCACATCAGTATCATGGTGATGTTGGCAGTGATTCAGGTACCTTGAAGGTCCTTATTCACTTATGGATTCAATGACCTCTTCTAGTGGTTATGGGCAACACCAAAGTGATGTGGTACCTCAAGAAACAAGGTGGTATGAGGTCTTAACCTTTGTGCCGATTGGCAGTGATGGTCTGGGAGATGGCTTCTCAGTGTTCTGACTCTTCAGGCAATGTCCTTCAAGGATGCATCTGCAGTCCTTACATATGGGTTGTCCTGCCTCAGGCAGCCCTTCGGTCGGCCAGATTCCAAAGTCTGGGTCCGGCGTCGGCTGATGTCGCCCCTTCCCCGACGTCAGAGCACCTGGGGTATATAAGCGTCAGCCGACGCCATCTTCCTCAGTCTTTCTTGCCGCGCGGTGCCCGAAGCAGAAGCAGTTAGCAAGTGCCGGTTGGCCAGCTCCTGTGATTTCAGCTACCGAAGTCTTCAAAAAAGCTAAGTACCCCATTGGGGACTCTTTCTTGCCTCAGCCGAGGTCAGATCAAACGGTTAAAGTTAATAATTGTTTAAAATGTGGGAAACAAATACCTCATAAGGATTTCCACTCTTACTGCTTACCTTGCCTAGGCCCAGACCACGACGTCTCGGCCTGTACTGCCTGTGCTTCCTTCAATAGACGCACTCTTAGGCGTCGGGCAGAGTTTGCAGAGGAATATTTTGGACAAACTTACTGCTATAAAATGCCGTCGGAGCTTCCGACAGCTCATTTACCCAAAAAACGTAAGGAGAAGGACCAACACATGCGGTCCGCGGTTCCGGCCGACTCCACGCCCGGGCCTACCGCTAGTGTCTCGGTCTCTGCTGAAACCGAATCTCTACCGATTCCGACCGACTACACCGCTCAGCCGGTACCTTCGGTACCGGAGGCTTCCTCTGGGTCGGTCTTAGAATTTCCTTCGGAAACCGGTGCTCCGGAGATATCCGACATCATTTCTGTGGATAAAACTACCCCAGCACGTGGGGCAGCCAGGCCTCCTGTATCCATGTCCATTAAGGCTTTTACTCGTGCTAAAGCTGCTAAACAGCCAAAATCTGTCCCTCCCAAGGCTATTCCTCAGAGATCCTCTACAGGTTCACAAATTTTAAGCTTCGCTGAGGACCTTATCTCCTTAATCAGGGGCTCTCAGCCACACCCAGACAGGGGCTCTCAACCTCCTCCAGGCAAAAGGCCCCAGGGTTGAGCAGACAGATCCCCAGTCCTCTGATGAGGCCTCAGATGACTCTGCCCTTTCAGATTACCAGGAGGAGGCCTTTCCGGCCTACGAGGATTCTGATGCAGAGGAATCTATTCCCTCGGCCTCCCCCCCTGAAGAGTTGTCCTTTGGGAAGACCCTTCACTCCATGAGAGAGCATTTTAAATGGCAAGGCCAGGAATTCTCTGATTCCAGGAAGAGGTTAAGGACTTTTTTGCATTTGCCTCAGCATAGACCTTTGGCTATTCCTCCTGTTTTAAATGTCATAGAGGATGTGTACTCAGAGTCTAGTATTTCCCCAGACTCCGTCCCTCTGGCTCCTGTCAAACCCGACAGGTACTACAGGGTCCCGGACACACATCTATTCCTTTACAAGGGCCACTCAGCTGACCCAGAAACTATTTCCCAGGGGCCTAAAGGGGTTGCAACTTCCACTACTAAGAACCCACTTCCTTCTGAAAGGGAATCCAGGACCTTAGAGAGATGGGGTAAAAAAGTATACACTTCTTCCACCCTTTCTATGAGAGCATTGAATTGTCAATTCCATATGATACAGTATCAAGAATATCTGTTAGATGAATTGCATAAAAAACTAACCTCACCTGAACCCCTAGATTGCAAGGCACTTCAGGATCTGGTGCATAACTCCCAGCAGGTTAGCAACTATTTTTTACAGTGTGGTTATGATGCATTGGAAGCTTCATGTAGGTCAGCAATGACAGGTGCAGTCATACGTAGACATGCTTGGCTGAAGGAACAAACACTGCCAGATCATGTTAAAGCAAAGCTTCTGGATGCACCCCTGGAAAAACAAAAGTTATTTGGTTCCACGGCTCAAGAGGTCTTAAAGAAATTTGAGGAAAAGGCTAAGTCAGTACAGACAGTCAAAGATTTTCTCCAGGTCCAACCACCAAGATTCAGCAGAAATTGGCCTTCTAAGAATTGGTCCTTTCCAGACACAGACAGATTTCAGAGAGGCAAAAATAGGCGTGCCAGAGGTAGAGGGCAAGCTAGAGGCTCCTACAGGGGACGTCAATGGCAGCCTCCTAACCAAAGAGGTAGTGCAGGACCTACACCTGCTGCACAAGGACAAACTCAATGACTTGACTCTGACCCCGCCAACCAGGGCTCAATTGGAAGCACCTTTGGGCGGCAAGCTATTATTATTCTCAGAAAATTGGTATATTATTACAAAGGACAAATGGATACTGCAAATAATAGACAAAGGATACAGATTCCATTTTCATACATTACCAAAAAGACAAGGCATGCCAAATCTGCCACCGAATCAAAGGACAGAGGCTTTCAAGCAAATTTCCAACCTACTGCAAATGAAAGCAATAGAAAAGGTTCCTCTCACAGAACAAGGCCAAGGATTTTATTCCAGACTTTTTCTTGTCCCAAGAAAAGAAAAGCAATGGAGGCCTATTCTGGACTTGTCCGCACTAAATACTTACCTCATTGTGCCAAAATTCAAAATGCTGACCTTACAGCAACTCCTTCCCATGCTGGGCAAGGGGTCCTGGCTGGTAACTCTAGACCTCAAGGAGGCATACCTGCATGTCCCTATCAGACAAAGTTGCAGAAGACACCTCAGATTTCTTGCAGGTTCAGAGTATTATCAATTCTCAGCATTGCCCTTTGGCTTATCTACTGTGCCCAGAGTATTCACGAAATGCCTGGCATCAGTAATTGCACATTGCAGACTTCAGGGGATTCAAATATACCCATACCTGGACGACTGCCTTATACAAGCGGACAGCCAACAAACATTGGTAAAACACTTGGCTTATGCCATCCGCCTACTACAGGCTTTGGGATACACAGTCAACATTCAGAAATCAAGACTTGTTCCATCCCAAAGAATAATTTTTCTGGGTGCAAAACTAGATACAACCACCCAAATGGCTTTTCTCACAGAAGAAAAACAAGAACAACTACCGGATTATTTCAGAAACCTGACAAAACAAACCCAACTGACTGCAAGGAAAATCCTGCAGGCCCTGGGTTTCATGGCATCTTGCATTCTTCTGATTCCACAAGCAAGGCTGCATATGAGGAAACTACAATGGTATCTAAGGAGTCTATGGTCTCAACACAGTCACAGCCTAGAAGCTTTGATCCCCCTCATCCCATGCCTTCAAAAGGAATTTCTGTGTTGGGCTCAAGCAAGCCAGTCAAACATGGGTCTGCCTTTCAGCAAACCAAATATCAGCCAAACCATTACAACGGACGCCTCAGACCATGGATGGGGAGCGCACATGGAGGGCAGATGCATTCAAGGACAATGGACACAAACAGAATTTCGCCTGCACATAAACCAAAAGGAAACGCTGGCAGTGATACATTCAATCGAGGCCTTCAAGTACTTCCTACATCAAGGCCACCTGCTAATAAAGACAGACAGTACCACAGTTATGTGGTACATAAACAAGCAAGGAGGTACCCATTCTTACCCTCTTTGCAGGCTGGCAATGAATCTTTGGGAACTTTCCCTAAAACTCAATATAGAGCTGCAATCCCAGTTTGTACCAGGAAAAGACAATGTACTGGCGGACAGCCTAAGCAGAAACATCATGGATCCACACGAATGGATGCTGCACCCAGACACCTTTCTTCAAATAACACAAGCATGGGGAAGGCCGGACGTAGATCTTTTTGCCTCCCACCACAACCATCAACTAAAGAAGTTCTGCACAAGGACATACCACCCACAAGCATGGAAAGTGGACGCTCTCTCTTTCAGCTGGAATACTCTAACAGTATATGCATTTCCACCTCTTCCGTTAATGATCAAGGTCTTACTGAAGATCAGGACAGAACAACCAAAAGTGATCCTGATAGCTCCGGACTGGCCAAGACAACACTGGTACCCACTGTTAAGGAGCTTGTCACGCACGAAACCGTGGCCTCTACCACAATGGCCACTTCTTCTGACACAGCACAATTACAAAACTCTGCACTCCAGCCTAAAAACCTTGCAGCTGACAGCATGGAAAATACCTTGACTCCTCGCCTGGATAAACTATCCAAAAGGGTAAAGGATATCATCAAGGAAGCTCGGCGCCCTTCCACAAGGAAGGCATATTCAGCAAAATGGAAAAGATTTCACACTTGGAACTCCACAAAGGGCTAAGATCAGACAGTAATGAGCATTCCACATATCCTGGAATACTTGGCAGAAATGCTCCATAATGGTCTTTCTTACTCTTCCATAAAAATTCATGCTTCAGCAGTTTCAGCAGAGTACAACACTGATCCACCTGTATTTTCTCATCCGCTGCTAAAGCAGTTTCTAAGAGGGATAAAAAACATCAACCCTCCAAGGAAACCACCAGTGCCTACATGGGACCTTAACTTCATGTTGGAAAAAATAACTCTACCTCCCTTTGAACCAGCAGCATCTGCAGAACTACAGTTCCTGTCTTGGAAGACTGCCTTCCTTCTGGCCATAACCTCAGCAAGAAGAGTATCTGAGTTACAGGCCCTCATGGCAGTACAACCATTTCTTACTTTTCATCAGGACAGAGTCTCATTGAGAACCAATCCTTCATTCATGCCAAAGGTGGTATCCAGGGTCTCACTGAACCAAGCTATTCACCTGCCTACCTTCTTTCCAAATCCACAAAATAAAGGAGAGAAACTTTTGCATACCCTGGACATTCACAGACACTTGCGCTACTACTTGGACAGAACTAAGACTTACAGGAAAACTGACCAGCTTTTTGTAGCATATGCTGCTGGTGTACAAGGAAAAGCAATTTCCAAACAATTTCAAAATGGATAGGGAATTGCATTCGATTCTGTTATTCTTTTCATGGCAAAACTGTGCCAGCCAACATTAGACCTCATTCCACCAGAGCCACAGCCACCTCCACAGCCTTCCTAAGAGGGGTGGCTACAAAGGACATCTTAGAAGCTGCTACATGGAGCTCCGTGCATACATTTTCCAAGCATTACAACTTACCTTTATATTCCAGATCCAGAGCAGGCTTTGCTACTGCAGTCCTGCAGGGCATTTTAGCTACACCATCCTTTTCTTAGGTCCTACCACCCCCAGCTTGGCTATGGTATTCTACCCATATGTAAGGACTGCAGATGCATCCTTGAAGGACATAGTACAGTTTTGTACCTACCATAAACGTAGATGTCCGATAGATATGCATCTGCAGTCAGGATTTCCCTCCCTCCTACCCCTCTGTGGTATTCCTTGAGTATTTATCCCTCCTTCTAGCTAGCTGGGGTTATCTATTATGGTGTATTTGTTTTATATTACTGTGCATGTTTGGAATTTTTTGCATCTCTCCAAATTTAGCCTTCATTAGAGGGCACCTGGCATCTGGGGCAAGAAAAACTGAGGAAGATGGCGTCGGCTGACGCTTATATACCCCAGGTGCTCTGACGTCGGGGAAGGGGCGACATCAGCCGACGCCAGACCCAGACTTTGGAATCCGGCCAACCGAAGGGTTGCCTGAGGCAGGACAACCCATATGTAAGGACTGCAGATGCATACCTATCGGACATCTACATTTATGGTAGGTACAAAACTATACTTTTTTCATCCTGTCCAAGCATTACAGTGTGGCAGATCCTGTGCAGACCAACATAAGTGGAAGCTCAAGGCAGTGGTGTTCAAGGATCTAGTTCAGATGTGGGGAATGGCTGAAATAGATCTTTTCACCTCCTTTCAAAACAGCAGTAGAAATTTTGTTCCAGACATCCTTGGGGCCATGCTTAGAGGGAATGCACATTCTTGTTCACTTATACGAGAATGTTCCTGCATGCATTTTCACCCTTTTCACTGATTCACAAGGTACTTCTGATGGATAATTGTGGTGATCCTCTACAGGCCCAGGCAGTCTTTGTTCTCCCTTTTAGTGGTATTGGCCTAAGACCATTACCACAGACTTCCTCTCTCAGTCTGGATCTGCCTACACAGTCTTAGGGATGAATGGTGCAGCCTGATTTGGCGAAACTTCAAATGGCAGCCTGTATGAATCAGTCTTGTCTCTGTTTAGTCACTTGTTTCATGAGAATGTGCAGCAGGTGTTAAAGGAGGCCAGAAAATCTACTGCTGTAACATCTTATGTCTACAACTTGATGAGGTTCTAGTAAGTGGTGTTTAAATAGAAGCAGAGGGTCCATTGAGGTTAATAGCCCTTTGGACTTGAAATATTTGTGTGAGCTACTTCAGGATGGTTTATCGTATGCATCCATTAACTTGCACTTAGCAATCATTTCTACTTGTTTGCCTGTAGACCCCCCCCCCCCTTATTCCCTTTTGGTAAAACAGTTCAGGAAAGGACTATTGCATATGGAACCCCCTCATAAGCAAATTCCTCCTTCGTAAAATCTCAGCTATATTTTGGAAAAATCGAACTGATCACCTTTTGAATTGGCAGTTCATACTGATCTCAAGATTCTCTTCATACTCAATGTTGTATTACTGATTTTTTTGATCTTCCTGCCACGCAGAAGCCTGTGACCAGCCTGATTTGCAGAGTCTGTGTCATCTTCCAATCTTTCTGTCCGTGCAGGTTGATGAGTTTCACATGAGTTCAGTAAGCTTTGCAGTTCATAAAGAACCTTCTTATTCCAGTCTGATAACTACCGTGTTGGGAAAATTTCTCAACAAACTTAATTTTCAGAAAAGTCAGTAATTGGTTGAGGTGTGGAAAGCAAATCCCCATATAAAGATTTTCACTCATTTTTTTGTTCTACTTGGATATCAGCATGACATCTGTAACTGTCCAGGCTGCAAATTTCCATGCAAAAACTGTAAAACATAGGGCTGAGGTACTACCCACCCGTATGGAGTCCTCTTTGACAATCTCTGTGGTGTCGCAGTCCACTGCTAGCACAGGGCTTGTGGAGACTCTAGCATTGGCTAAAAGGCCAGGGACCTTGATGTTGCAGAAAAAGCTCCAACTATAGGTCTTAAGTCATCCGACCCAAGTGAGGCACCTTTACAGCCCCGTGGTCTGGTGACTCCTAATCCCAAACTTTCTAGTGCAGCCCCTCAGGAGGCCACCATGGTTTCAGGCCTACCTACAAATGCTACCACAGCACACTTGACAGGTGGGTCTGAGGTCGTTCTGCAGATCTCCGCTTCTGACGTTCACACCATAGGTCTCAAGGGGAAACTTTCACTCTTCCTCAACTACTGAAGTTACTGCCAAAGTCAGGGTTGGATGACCACATTCTCCAGTCACCCTCTTAAAATAGACACCCAAACTGAATCAAACCACTTTTTTTTTATTCTTCACTGCTTCTTACCACTTCCCACAGAAAGCCCAAGATCTCCTTAAAATAGCACCGAGGTTTATGGCTTTCATGAAATTTAGAGAGTCCTCTCATTCTTTCTCCTATAAAGCCTCCCTATTTAAAAGAAGCAGCGAAGTAGCTTTTCAGGAAGCAGAAGATTCCCCTAGCTCTGAGGATGTGGACGATTTGTCTTACTTCAGCCACTTGCCACCTCAAACTCATCCAGATGCAGATGACACCCTGCCCCCCCCCCCCCATGACCTTTCATTTGGGGATGCCCTGCATACAATGAAGGAGGTTTTCAGTTGAGAAAGTAAGCATTTTTTTCAGGCCCAGACCCACTACAGGGAACTGCTAAGTTTGCCTTCACCCAAGACCACTGGCTATTCCTCCTCCTCTACAAGTTATATTGAATGATGTCTTTGAAAACATTGTGGTACACACTGATCCTCTACCCTGCTCCTAGGAAACCTTGACAGGCTTTACAGAGTGCTTGAATCTCCCAAGCACCTCTACAAAAACCCTAAAGATGACCTTTCTGTAGTCTCCTCTGAATCCACAAAAGGTGTACCTAAGTG
This sequence comes from Protopterus annectens, assembly GCF_019279795.1. Lineage (NCBI taxonomy): Eukaryota > Metazoa > Chordata > Ceratodontiformes > Protopteridae > Protopterus > Protopterus annectens. The sequence continues at coordinate 621,479,815 of NC_056750.1, read as the reverse complement.
ACCTACAAGACATCCCCCTGCCTTTTGACAGGGAAAGTAGATTATTGGACAGATTTGGGATGAATTTTATACCTCTGTCATCCTGACAGTAAGCGCTTTGAATTGCCATTTCTGTAAGCTACAGTACCTTGAATCTCTTCAAGGCAAAATTCTAGCTAGGTAGACTTTGTTGTACATAGAACCTTATCTGTTGAAACCCAAGAGATAACAAAAGAAGCTTTACAAGTCCCCAGACACTGTCTAAAATGTGGCTCTGATGCCTTCAAAGCTTCTTGCAGTGCAGTTGCCTCATGTTCTATCATCCGCAGGTAAGCATGGCTCAGGACCAAGCCCCTGTCATATCAGGTAAATGTTGAACAAGACAATGAATTCCGTTTTGGTCCTCCAGGTGAACAAGTTTTGAGAAACTGAATAAAAAAGGAAAGCACATTAAAACTGTGAAAGAATTGTATCTGTCTCCAACCTCATGGTACGTTAGGAATTACCCTTCTAAACCTTGGCCTTTTCCACCTAGAAAAGACATGGGGAGTCGTCCTTGTGGCAAAAGACCAAGACAGTCTAGAAGATGACAAACAGAAGAATCACTCAGAGCAGGGGGCTCCAAAGAGCCCCCCCCAGCACAAAGAACAACTGTGACTATGTTCTGTCCCACCGTTCCTTTACCCCTTTCCATCCTCTTCTCCAAGTCACTGGCAGGACTACTCACTCTGTTCTTCAACCAGTGGGAATTCATCACCATAAACCAATGGGTCCTTGGCATCTTAGAAAAGGGGTACAATATTCAGTTCAAAAAGATACCACCCTTCTCTGAACTAGATATAGTACAGAGAAATACCACCCTTTTTGGTTTGACACCATGAACTTTATTCTACCCCAAGGACTTGCTGCTTTTCATCCTAAGAGAGTCTTGGAAGCCCAATACCAGGAAATCATGCCTAGCAAAATAGAAAAGATTTTCCACCTGGTGTCATAAAAGCACTAATCCTTCTCAGGCAGACATCAACTCAGTCTTGCAATATCTGTTGGGTCTCTTTGGACTAGGGCTGTTCTATTCCAGCATTAAGGTACATGTATCTAGGATATCAGCTTGTCTGCACAATGCTCCACTTATCTTCTCACACCCCCACATAAAACTTTTTCTAAAAGGAGTTATTCAGACCACCCTGAATGAACCCTATTCTGCCACGTAATCTAAATTGTTAGAAAAACTAACCTTGTCCCACTTCAACCTATTGCCAGTACCTTTCCAAAGATGCTCACCTGGAAGACCACTTTTATTATAGCTATTATAGCAGGTGACTCAAGTGTGTGTGTGTGTGTGTGTGTGTGTGTGTGTATATATATATATATATATATATATATATATATATATATATGTGTGGGAGAGTAGAGAGACACACACACACACACACACACACACACACACACACTCACTTTTCTCTGGGCTGCTGACTGCTGCGCACCTCTTGTCAATGTGCTGTCTGCAGGGTTGTTCTTCTCCTCTGGTGCAGTGCCTGTACTAGGTGTCGTACAAATGACAAGTCAGTGACACCTCTTTCTATCCCCCACCAGTACTGGCAAGCCAGTAGTAACCTCTTACTTCCATCATGCATAATCCAACCCTCTAGTATCCATGCTGCTATTCAAGCATGGGTCTTCTAGGGTGTGGTGTTTTTATTTTATTTTGTCCCCTATGTATAAGTAATCAAATATGTTATGTGGATATTTCTCTCTTTCTTTGTCTCTTGTCTTCTAGCAAATTTCTGTAAAGTTTCTCCTATCCATTAATTTGTGCTGCTTCACTGTTGTAAACTCTTTAACCAAATGCTTGCCTATCCATTCAAAATAAGTATTCATGGTTAGCATTATGTCTTCAGCTTTGGTTATGGTAGACTGAGGAGTAGCTTCTGAGTGCATTTTGTGCCAGATGGCTTTTATTTTCATTTGCCTTCCATTCTCAGTGTTGACAGCTGGAAAAAAATAAGACTTTATATCTTTTGTCTTTAATGACTATTCATCTCCATTCCTCTAAGGCAAAATCTCTTTTTAGGCTTAAGCATTTTCCACAGCTTCTGTGTTCCCTCACATTAGGAGATTTGTCCTCCTGTTAAGGTTATAGAGGAGATGAGAACCATGATTCACATGCATATATATATATATATATATATATATATATATATATATATATATATATATATATATATATATATATATATATATATATATACAGTGGATATAAGAAGTTTACACACCCCTGTTAAAATGCCAGGTTTTTGTGATATAAAAAAATAAGACCACAATAAATCATTTCAAAACTTTTTCTACCTTTAATGTGACCTATAACCTGTACTACTCAATTGAAAAACAAATCTGTTAGGGAAAAAAATATAAAAAATAAACTTACAACACGCTGGTTGCATAAGTCTGTGCACCCTTAAACTAATACTTTGTTGTGTGCACACACCCTTAAAGTAATACTTTGTTGATGCACCTTTTGATTTAATTACAGCATTCAGTCTTCTTGGGTACACACCTGCCATCAATTAAAGAGACTCTGATTAACCCCAAATAAAGTTCAGCTCTCCTAGTAGGATTTTACTGACATTTGCTGAATTGCCTGCTACAGCAAAAGCCATGGTTTGCAGAGATCTTACAAAGCATCAAAGGGATTTAATTGTTGAAAGGCATCAGTCATGAGAAGGGTACAAGAACATTTCCACAGCATTGGTTATAGCATGGAACACAGTGAAGATAGTCATCAAAAAGTGGAGAAAATATGGGGCAACAGTGACGTTGCAAAGAACTGGACGTCCCTCCAAAATTAATGAAAAGACCAGATGAAAACTAGTCAGGGAGGTTGCCAAGAGACTTACAGCAATACTGAAGGAGCTGCAGGAATTTCTGGCAAGTACTGATTGTGTACTACACGTGACTGCAATCTCCCGTATTCTCCATATGTCGGGACTATGGGGTAGGGTTGTAAGATGGAAGCTTTTTCTTAAACAGAAAAACATCCAGGCCCGGCTAAAATTTGCAAAACAATACATCATGTCTCCCAAAAGCATTTGGGAAAATATGTTCTGGTCTGATGAGACCAAGGTTGAACTTTTTGGCCACAATTCCAAAAGGTACGTTTGGCGCAAAAACAACACTTTGCATCGCCAAAAGAACACAGTCCCCATGGTGAAGCATGGTGGTGGCAGTATCATACTTTGGGGTTGCTTTTCTTCAGCTGGAACTGGGGCTTTAGTTAAGGTGGAGGGAATTCTGAACAATTTCAAATATGAGTCAGTTTTGGCCCAGAACCTTCAGGCGTCTGCTAGAAAGCTGAAGATGAAGAGGAATTTCACCTTTCAACATGACAGTGACCCCAAGCATACATCCAGATCAATAAAAGAGTGGCTTCACCAGAAGAAAATTAACATTTTGGAATGGCCCAGCCAGTGCCCACACCTAAATCCAGTAGAAAATCTGTGGGCTTACCTGAAGAGGGCTGTGCACAAGATATCCCCTCGCAGTCTGACAGATTTGGAGCACTTTTGCAAGTAAGAGTGGGTAAATATTGCCAAGTCAAGATGTTCCATGCTGATAGACTTGTACCCAAGAAGACTGAATGCTGTAATTTAATCAAAAGATGCTTCAACAAAGTATTAGTTTAAGGGTGTGCACACTTATGCAACTGGAGCAATTTTGTTCAGTACTAACTCAGTTATAATAGTTACTTAGTGTAACATCTCAGCTAACAGTGACGTTTTGGTTCAGTTTATAATGGGAAATTAGTATTAACTCATGTTATTCAACTCTTGCATATTTATGCTGTTAAAAGTGCATTTCTTCTACTGGTTTGCTTCCTTTAAAGATTTTGATTTCTGGACTTTACATCCTGCAGTGCAGAAATGCTCCTGTCATTGTTTTCCAGGCTGCATTAAATAGAGCAGTTAAACTAATAGGTTGTAGTAGTCTGTAAAGGAATTCTGTGTTGTTCATTAATCTTTCTTGTTTCTGTAACCAGCTGTCTGAATCTGTTCGCCAGCTTCATGCAGAGAGAGACCAGTATGCTCAGAAACTTCAAGAGGAGGGACTTGTCTGGCAACAACGGGTCCAACAACTCTCAGTTCAGGTATGTTTTTTGTTTTTTCAGACTTAATATTCTGTACATTCAGCACTTCCTTTGGTGTTTTTGATGTATGCTAAGCAGCTAAAGGCTGAATTATTTTTTGCATTAGTTAATTATTACATTCCTGCTGACTTTTTGATCCGACTTTTAGTACATTTAAGTCCTTTACTCAAAAGCCATCTGCGTATTTATCTAGAGATTTAAGGAGCATTAGAAGCAGACATTTGAGATTCTGGAATGGTGTTAGATGGTGCAGAATTGGTGAAATGAGGTCCTGTGTGCTTTGTCCTAATAGAGGTATTATGCAAGGATTTCAGGAGAATTAGTTATTTGCTGGAAGTAACCTTTCCTTCTGTATAGAAAACCAACATTCTTGATGTAGCGCATTTTTTTTTTTTTATCAATTATATATTTCATTAGTTTTATGTTCCGGTAAAATGTTCTTGAACTTTGCAGGGGCCATAGTACTTCATGATGAATTAGTCCTCAATAAACATTTCATCTGCGTGTTAGATAATAGCCTTGCTCCACTGATTGTTCCAAGATGCTAAGAGCTTTATATAAACATAATGAATGGAGTTTAGGATGTAAACCTTATGAGGGATGTTTTTTGGGCAGTTTCTTGGCAGTTAGTCATCTGATTATTTGTAACAATAATCATCTGCTTGTGTGTGTTCCCAAAGGTGCAAAAATGGAAGTGATACTTGAAAGAGTTTGGGAATCTATTCTGCACAAAGTGTGGCTCGTGTAGTACTTCTAAAGTAACCTAACCAGCTGTTGCTCATTTCAAGCCCAGTAGAATTCAGTGTTAAGATGTCTTCAGCACTTGACTGGTTGTCTGCTTAGTAAAGGAGAGGTATTTGGTTTACTAACTTGTCAGAAGAATATGAAGCTTGAATGAGAAAATGAACTGCAGTAACTTTTTGTCCAGGAAGTGAGGCATTTGTGTATAATGAAGGGACCGGTGGATCAAGTTGTCAAACCAAACTCAGTGCTGTAACTTCAGTAATTCAAGCGTCTCAGCCTAAATAAAGTGCAACTGACCGCTCAGCAGTATTAAGCAGACTAACAGTATGGCTATCTTTATGCCATATTGGTACAAAGAAGAGCGGCAGGTAATCTTGGCATAGGCCCTTATACTTTGTTAGACAATTAGATGTGCATGCTGTGCCTGTATCCAGTGTGGCTGATAGCTGCAGAACAGCCACTGTGACTCTCCTACACAAGGGTGGGCCCTCTGCTACAAACCCGGGTAATTTTAGGCCTGTCAGTCTCACCAGCCTTATATGCATAGCTATGGAACTTGAGACAGCAGGACTCGTTTTTGCAGGCATAGGCAATTTAATGGATCTAGACTATATACCCTGTTTGGTTTGTGAAGGGTAGGTCCTGTCTCCTGAACTTATTAAACTACTTTGAAAAGGTTGCAGAGGCTGTAAACAGTGGTTACTGTGTGCACATTGCTTACTTTGAGCTGGCTAAGGCTGTTGACACTATTATCCATGTTGGTATTTTTAACGAATTAGACAAACTTAAGGTAAACTGCCTACAATGGACTGTTGGATTGCAAATTGGTTATCAAGCAGATCTCAAGTTTTCAAAGTTGCTGATAATTTTCTCTGATTTTAAAATTGAATTAATTGGGTACCACAGGGATTAGCGATGGGCTGCCTCATGTTTGACATTTATGTTGCAGACATCCAAGCCAATATCCAAGAATATGGTTGACAATATTTGCTGGTGACTGCAGGCCGAGTACTATTATCTGCTCATTCTCTCATAGTAAACTGTTTTAACAGTGGCTGGAATATGCATGGACATGATGTACTGAAAATGGCCTCAAGTTAAATGCAAAAAAGTGCAGCATAGTAGCATTTGTCAAAACAGCTCCTCTTGTCACGTGTTGTATGTGGTGCACCTCTTAAAACAAATAGAGACGTAGGTACTTGCTTGGGAAGCTCTTTCTCATTCTCTTATGTTTCCACTGTACTCAGGAAGTTCTTCTGTCAATCTCAGTTAATTTCCAAGGGAATATCTTTAAGATCTAAAGAAGTCATCTTACCATTGCACTGTTCCCTTATCAGACTCATCATTACATTGCCATCTTTGGTACATACAAATCCAAGCATGTAATTTAGCTGGAAAGGCCCCAGTGATTTATATCCATGAAAATTAAAAGTCTTAAATACTTTAATTGTTCTGATAGTTTACACAGCTGTTTTAACTCAAATACATTCCTAGCCTGTGGAGTAAGTTACCACTGTAGGTGAGGCTAAGTGCTGCTTTGTTTGTCTGTAAGGCTTGTCTTGATGATTGGATGGAGTAGGTACAGTTTTACACCAGGGTTAATCATGTGCAGCTCTGCCTGATTTGGAAGGTCAGTACTACTAGGTGCTTAGAAAGGGTGGAAAGAACTTTTAAGTGTGTCTGTTTATAGGCGAGTATGGCTAGGCTCCTTATGGTTTCTGTTATTGTTTGCTTAGTGTAGTTTCTGTAAGTTCCTAAGGAAAGTGCAGCTTGCTAGTAGAAAATGGGGAGAGAGATTATGAAGAGGTAGGTGTACAAAGTCGACATCTAAAGGAAGACACAGTGGTACAGTGAGCATGAGGTTATGTTACCACTTTGTGAGAGGAGATCGTGTCTGAAGTAATTCAACATTGAGTTATGCCAACCTGTCAAACTAATTTTATTCCAATCCATAGCATGAAGAATATTGCATTGAGGTTCAAAGTTGGAACAGGTAAGGCAAGTTAACTTAAATGCATCATTGCTTTTAAAACCGAGCCAGTAATATGCCTCATCCATGATGGAAAATTAATCTTGAATATTGTTGATGTAGCGGAGGAAAAAAAGGCAAATCAAACAACTGTCATAAGAGGGCTGTAAAAAGTGTGTCGTGTATAAGGATTCCCAAAACAAATAAAGACCAAGTTGCACATTTTATAGGGACTAAAATTCAAAAGCAAGCAAAGAAATACATTTAATATGTATTGTATACACCTTTTTTGAAATGCTTTATTAAAATATCACTTATGACACAGGCACACATTAATAGAAATGAAAACAAGTCATTAAAATTAACATTTAATAAAAATTAACATTGTTTTAATTTGCATACATTGTACATTACATATATTTTTTGTCTTTATAACAACACTCTAGTCCAACAATACATACATTGCTGACTTCTTGCCATCCCTTAAACCACATTCCCCCTCGTCCTCCTGAACATTATTCTTCATGTCTTATTTCCACAAATTCCATTTTATTTCAGTGTAATTTCCTTCTTCCCTTTTTCTAAATTGTTGCTTGTTCATCTCTATTATAAATAATAAGAGGGCTTGTAGTTTCGTTTAGATGCTTTACTATATACAAACACATCAGGATGGATAGCAGCATCATCAAATACGAACAAATTAGTTAACAATCAGAGCTTACATACATACATGTGCACATATCAACAGCTAACTACAAAATGGCAGTCAGGCTTGCACGTGCTCTGTATTTATACTCTAGTGCAAGCCCTTGGATAGCTTTTTAAAGGTCTACAGACACACATTGATCTTGTATCCTCCCTCTTAAAACGATTGCCCTTCATGCAAAATAATGTTAGAGCTAGGCATGCATTACTGTGTACATTAAAAACAAAACACATTGTTCATGTCCAAGTTCCTTGATATCTGCTACAGAGTTTAGAGATTTGACCATGTTTCGTAACATAACAGTTGGGATTAGATTTAGCAACAGGGGCAGTCTGTGGTGTACAGCTCGCATCAGGAACTTCTGGATTCATGATAGGAACAGGAATGTCCTCTGGAACTTCCTCTTTAATTGGAACACCGGACAACTCACTCTGAGATACTCTCTCACAGGCTATTTGCTGTGGTATAGGCTTGGACATTATTCTCAAATGCTTCAGATTCTGCCCAAAACTTGCTTCTTCTGATTATATAATGTATGATCTTGGCTCTGGACCAATATTCTTCATGACACCAATCCAGTCATAACCTTTGGACGTTTCTATCCTTACTACTTCTCCCTCTTGTAATGGAGCGAGCAGTTTACTGGTCTTATCGTAGTAAGACATCTGGAATTAGACGCTTCTTCAGTAGATTGGCTTTCACTGATCTGTTGTTTTTGACACATGGAGTCAACAATTGACTTCTGAGTGGTAGCGTGGTTCTGGTTTGTCTTGACAGAAGTCTCTGAGCAGGTGAACCAAGATGTTTATCTCCGGGAACATTTCTGAGATTCAAGCAATTCAGGAAAACATCAGTATTATCTCATTTTTGAATTCTCAAGTAACTGTTTTGCACTTTGAGCTGTCCAACCATTTGACTTTGGGGTACTCTGGACTTCTTTTGATATGAGCGAAGTCCCATTCTGTTGGAGTTTCCACTGGACAAATGACACCTTGTCGTACCATCTTACCTGACTTGGCTTTGACGCTGTCCTGCATGGCTATTGGAACTTTATGTTCTGGCCTGGTAACTGGATTGACCTCTGTGTCTAACTCATAGAGTACACAACCGGACATTTGCCTAGTTTGTCCTGGAAAAGATCAACATAGGTAGAAAAAATGTGCTGGGCAAAATTAGAGTAGTGGTCTTTTAAGCTAACATTGTAGACTTTCTTGTTAAATGAAAGCAGTCCCATTTTCAGAGTCTTTGAGCCCTAATAATGACTGAACATGCCTTTTGACCACATAAAATAATAAGTCATAGCTCCCTCCAGCAGAATAACATGAAAGCACTACTGAGCCTTCAGTTTGAAATTTTTCACCTTCATAGGCAACAAGTTTTGCATACCTTGCCAAATCAAGCCATTCACTTTTACATACTCTGGCAAATGTTTCTGCCGACATAACGTAGCACATGGAACCTATGTTAACTTTGAGCTCTGTGGGTTTCCCATTTATCCGAACAGTACAAAATAATTCATTCTTGCCCCTTAAATCTACTGCATTAACCGTTTCATGAAGCACTGACACACCATCAACATAAAGAGTAGGCTTGCCACTGTCTAACTGAGCAACTTGTTTCTTAAAATGTTCCCTTTTAATAAGAGTGTGGGCCTTTTGATTTACAAAATCTTTTGAAGTGATTCCATTTATTACATTTGTGACATTGTTGACCAAAAGCTAAACATTTTTCCCTTTTAGATTCATGATTACCACCACAATTGCATCAGTTGGCAATTCAAGTGGTTTGGGGCCCATGCTTTGAGTGTGCTGACTCACTTTTGTGCTTCACTGAGGCTGTGCAAAGTCTGGAATTTGCTAGGAAGTTCTGGGGTTTACCAGTGAGTGGTGCAAGGGTTACACTGCCATGTGCTTGGGCCTGTTTCTTTTAACCACGTGCTGCATACTATCAACGTGAGCTTTCACTGTGTCTTCTAGTGCTGCTCTCATTTGTAAGCATATTTGTGTGCTTTTCTGTAAGCTCCTATATCTGGCAAATCTCAATGGCCTTATTCAAAGTTAAATCACTATCATGAAGCAAAATCTTTCTCACAGCATTATCTTTTATGTCACACACAAGTCTGTCTTTTATCAACTCGTCCCTTAAGTCACCAAATCTGCACGTTTTAGCTTTATTTCTCGAGTCAGTAATATATGCTACAAACGTTCCAGGCTTTTGATCCCTTGCATAAAATAAGTGCCTTTACATTTCAACATTTGTCTGGGGGTTGCACATTTCTCTGCATCTACGCTTTAATCACTTTGGGTCTTCCCTTGACTCAGCAGCCTATACAACAATGACGGTTTCCCCCTCTCCAGCATAGATAGCAGGTGCATACACAAATGAGCGTTCCCTGTCTATAGCTTCTGATCCAGCTAAATTAAGTAGAATAAATGCCTTTGTGCTGTCATCTTTATCAGAAAATGCAGTCTGTACGAAAATTTATTGTTGATGTAACACACTCCAATTCTCAGCAATATTACTGTCAAACACAAGTGCACTGGGTTTTTGAAATCTGTCTGCCATGCCCACAAAGTATACACAAATGCACTGAAAATAGGGCCCTTGTAATTGTGTGTGAAAAAAATATGTTCTTTGAGCTTGTAACAACATTCAAATGCACATTAAACTTTTCAAAATACTTTACTGTATGAAATATGCCTTGTAATGGCTGTACTTTGTGAAATAGCTTTACTGTAATACTGCAGAAACATAAACACTTCTTACACTTCTGAAAACTCTGATATCTTTGCTCAATACAAAAATACATAAACTTTGTGAAAAAATGCGGTTGTTTCCCTTTATTTTGTTCATTTTATGCAGCTGGACTTTATTTCAAACATTCCTTAGTAAGTTGAATATTTTTATCAATGTACATATTTGTTTATGCGAAAATTATTTAGAGTGTTCTGTATGCCTCGTTTCATATTATGCAAAAAGAAATATTGCTGAGCAAGATTTATACCTGAAATTAATTTCTGACCTATTTTACAAAGTGTGCACAGTTTTGCGATGTTCCAGTGCTGTATATTCCACCAGCATCTGGATAAGTGCCTTAAATCGTTTTTGCCAAGCCATTTTAAACTTCATGCCCCTTTAGTATGCCGGTTCTGACTGCAGGCCCATTAGATATGTCATTTCTGATATCATGTCCTTTTGGATATGCCACTTCTGTCACAATGTCGCTCGTTCATCTCTAGTATAAATAATAAGAAGGCTTGAGGTTTCGTTTAGATACTTTACTATATACAAACACATCAGGATGGATAGCAGCATCATTAAATAAGAACAAACTAGTTAACAGATCTTGCATATACATACATGTTCACATCTCAACAGCTAACTACAAGATGGCAGACAGGCTTGCACGTGCTCAGTATTTATGCTCTAGTGCAAGCCCTTGGATAGCTTCTTAACGGTATATACGCACATATTGAGCTGCATAAAGGTCCAATTTACAGTTCTTTTATCTCTCTCAAAATATTGAGTACTTTAAATGTCATTGGTATGTATTTTGATTTCCATTTTCTAGTAATTGATTTTTTTTTGTCAGCCATTAGAATTAAGACCTTACTATGTCTAGACAATTCAGATCCTGTGTCCCAGCTCATAAGAATAATTTCCTTAGTTAAAGACATTTGCTCCCCCAGTATTTCTAACAGAGTACTCTGTAGAGAATTCTTAGTCTGCCAACTCCTTACACTCCCCAAAAACATGTTCCCATTTATCTTTCTTCTCCATCACACCTCTAACATTTGCTATCAAGCCCAAGAAAAAAAGTCTTTGAAGTCTGTGGTGTAAAATACCAGTGCAGGCACTTTCAATCAAAAATCCTAAACATTTTGAACTATGTTGCATATTTGGATGCCATACATATGTCCTCCCATCACTTCCTTGTAAATTGCTTTTCCAGTCTCTGCCCAATCTTTTCTAACCTCTTCTGAATGGTTCTTGTAGATGTCATGCAATATTTATGTGTCCTATTAATTAGCCATTTTTTAACAGCAGCTTCTGCTCTAGATTTGACTAAAAGCTACCAGAGCAGGTCTCTCATTGAGGACTGCAGTCCAAACCTCTTCTTGGTCTAATCTCACTCTCTTATCTTTCCCCCTCTAGTTATTTGGTGAAAATACCTTGTTTCCTTTTCCAGTTTTCTTCAGTAAATTCAAACTCTTCTTGCCTATTTTCTGTACCTCTACTTTCAGTTATCCCAATTGGCAATATCTTCATTTTCCATTCTCGTTGTGTGTTAGATATTAGAACACCTTCAACTTTATGAATGTACTGTTTTGTATGGTGGCTACTGTCCTCAAGGATCAGTATCCAGAATTCCACTTTACTTTTTCTTAACTGCATCCCTGCTTCAACATCTTTTTCCACTTTGAATTATAACCTTCTGCCTGAACTATGTATTTATGAGCCTTAACTAAATAGCTCTAAAATATCCTATCAGATACAGTAATCCTAAACTCTTGTTCTCTTCCCCTCCCAAATAAATTCTTTCAACTCTGTACTAATTATTGTCTACAGTTTTTCTTCTGGTTGATAAAAATATGCCTGATCTGTATATAAAACCAAAGGGACTAAAAGCATTTTCATTGCTTGTCTTATTATCCATGTCACTAAAAAGAACTTCCAATTTTTCAGTTTTTGTATTCTCTTTTATTTAGTCTCTTCTCACTTATCTATAGCTGCCATAATAGAATCCTTTGTGATCCATACTCCTAAATACTTCATCTTATGTCCCCATAAATATAGTACAGTTGATCCAGTTCTTGTGTGGGTACATATGTTATAGCTATAGCCTTAGTTTCATCTTCATTAATGTTTTATCCTGAAAAGACCTGAAACTGTTTTGAAATTTTCCATAACACTAGAATGATTTTTACTGGATTAATCAAGCACCTAATAGTATCATCTGCAAATTGCCAACATTTCTTGATTACCATACCAATTATATCATTGAATTTATAAGTCCCTTATTTTCTTTGCCAGTAGCTCGAAATGTAAAGCAAATAACACAGGGGACGGAGTGCAGTCCTACCTGGTTCTTCTCTTCAAATGCAGCTTATAAGAGAGGAACTTGCCTACCTTCGTTCTTGCCTTCAGTCCTTCATATATCCTGCTAATTAATTCTAACCTTATTACTGTATCAGGGAATGTAAATGCTTCTACAGCCCTATTCATAAATTCACAGCTTACCTTGTCCGATGCTGTCTCTGCATTAAGATCCAACAACAATAGCAAGTATTTTCTTACATCCTGCTTCCCTCTGGATCATTGTTCTATTAATGTCAAATGTTTTCATCCCCTCCACAAAGCCACATTAATCCATATGTATCAATTTTGGCAAAACCTTTGCCATTTATTTAGCTAGTATAAACATACTTTATAATCCTGGTTTAAAATTGATATGGGTCTATATGGAGCTGGTTCTTGTGTGTCTGTGTCCTGTCTTGGTAATACCACAGCTTTCTTCCAAGTTGCTTTTGCTTCACCTTCTTTTAAAATACTATAAAGTCTTCCAGATCTTTATCGCTTTCTTCCCTCCCAACTTCGACTTCCACAGGAATACCATCCGTTCCTGAAGAATTCCCTGCAGATTGATTATACATCACCATTTTTGTCTCATTTCCTTCTATCCTAAGTATTAGTTGTTGAGCCTCATCTTCCTCTAACCTTGGCATAATTAAGCCTTTCATAAATGTTTCCTATTTATGCTTCCTATTGGTTTCCACATTCCTCTGAATTCCTCTGAATTATGGAAATTTCAAAAATCTCTAATATTTCAATATATTTTCTAGTTATTTTTCTTGTCATAAGCTCCCTATGTTTGACTTCACCTCTTCCTAATTTGTTACAAAAGTCTTGCAAAAAGCTTTTGTTCTGTGGCGCTACCTAAAAATAGTTCCTTAGCAGCAGTTTTACTAAACTCATGCATATTATCCCAATGCTATCCTATTTTCTCTTTGCCACTCTTTTTGTTCTGCTTTTTCTGTTAGATTCCCCTTATTCTGCACTACTTTAACATTTGTCAGCATGTCTAATTAATTCATCTTCCTTCTTAACCATATTTTTCTTTTTTATGCCTACTGTGTTTATCAACTCCATTTTCATTTTGTCTCACTCACTAGCTATCCCTTCTGAAGAAATTTCTGTTACCTATTGTAGATCATTGTGTGTGTGTATCTTTAAGAAGCATTTCCAGATGTGTCATGTGCATTTTTGAGAGAACAGCCAGAGTGTTAACATGTATGAGTGTGGTAGTCAGTCTGTTTAAAAGTTTTAAGTTGCAAAGCCTCATTTATGATGTTTGTGTGCAGTAAAGCTGCTTGAACTGAACCAACGAATGTTCGATTGTTTTATCCTGACCAGACAAGTGACACCTATTAACTGTAATAATTTTCACTACCCATTCCTTGAATTTCCCTCTTTTAAACAGGTAGGTAACAGTGTCAGTACCTAATTTTTATTTTCTCACCCTACATTTTTATCTTTTTGGTGCATGATCAGAAATATTTACTGGATGTGTGTTGAAGCTTTCATTTAAGTGCACATGTTCCTGTGAAATATGAAGTCTGTCCATTATAGCCTAGTTATTGTACCTTAGGGAATAATATGCAAGTTATGTCCAGAGATCAGACTACTGAATTCACATCTTCGATACCAAATATTTTTATACATATTTTTTCAGAAAGGTACCCTCTTGTTATATTTTCGAAGTCTCTCTGATAAATCTTCATTATTGCTTCTCAAGTTATAATCCCCAGCTATAAGTAATATTCCCTGCTGAAAGCTGATTATTTTTCTCAAATTTTTGCAAGTTCCAAAATAGGTTTTGCTTGAATGTACATACCCTTTCCAATACCCCTTACTCTCACAAATCTATCACTATTGGAGCCACTCTAGCAGTCAGTATTACTCCCAGTTTTCTTTGTCCTTGATATTCTGCTGAATATCCATCCTGAAATACTTCTTGTCAAATTCACATGCTTGTTTCTTTTCAGATGTCTCCTTCAGCATTGCTTTTTGTACTAAGTATTTTGTAATATAATTCGGTACTCTTTCCTTTTGTCTATACCTTTAAGGCCATTTACATTCCAAGACAATTTGTATAGAATAGCCATTATGTTAAAAAGCTGTTTTTGCCTATTATATAAGACAGTTTCTTTGAATGTCTTGAATTCCAGCTTTTGAATTGCATGCAACTATTGGTTAGCATACTAATCTTTTATATAGTTGTTTCTTCTCATCTCCATTTTGAACCTATGCCATATTTTTCAAGACTTTTTGCTTTAATGAAAACCTTAAAACAAAAGCTAAATGCATTTTAAGAACACCCCAACCCCTATTAAATTTAGAACAAATGCACACAACTGTGCCCTACCCAAAATCACCAGCTGCAACCCCAGGCATTATGTGATCAAAAATGAACATTGTGTATGCTAAAGTGCATGTTACAGCCTGTATTCTTACATAAAGCGATTGCTGTGTTGTTTCTTAGCTCTTTTCCCCTGCTAGATACGAAAAGCAGCTTGCGTGCTTTCAGCAAACATGCAGCTTTTAGCCCTAAGAAAAAGTGCACTGGCTGTCTTTAAATAAGACTAAATTGTGCACTGTTCTATGAATTCCATTGAAGTGTTATGGCTGCTACTGTCCCTTATTCTCTTAAAGTAATTTCTGACGTTTTTCCTTAACACTACTTGCCATTGTTTTAAATGTTGCATTTCCTTCTGCAAAGAATGTTCAGAACTCTCATTGTTAATTGCATGCACCTGCAGACAGCTTGACTCCATGTAAAATAGTTCAGTGAGAGAAATGAGAAACGATTAAAAACTCTGCAGATGCGTGAAGGAATCCTTGTAAATTTCACTCCCAACTCAATGTACAAAATTCTCCTGGTCACTGCCTTGACCTACAGGCCTTATGCCTCCCAGTGAGACCATTTGTTAATGGAAAACAGCAAGTTAATATCTTTGTATCTCTGCAGATGCAAGTAGCTTAACATTGTCCATTCCTTTCATCATTTTCTTATTTTTCAAGCCTATTTGCTTAGAAAAAAACTTTATAGCTTAAGCCAAGGACATTAATGTAGTCATCCACTCTTGTGATAATCGGTGCACTTTAACACCCCACCCCACCCAAGCAGTCCAAGATCACATTACATTACCTTTAAATTTGCTTTTGTCCAGCCTTTTTATCTTGTTATAGTTTAAAGCCTATATGTATTACAACTAAGAAATGCAAACAGTCACTAAAAGACCCCCCTCCTCCACATTTAAAATGCCCCTGGCTGCATCCTGTATCATACTGCTTTACAATACATCATGTAGTTTATATATTTTGAACATCTTATACAAATGCTAGTATGAACAAAACTTATTTGGGTTGCTTATTTGTTTGTTTACCCTTAAAGTCCTTATAAAAATTAATGACAAAAAGTGGGTTATATCTAATACAGTCCACCCACAAGTTTCACAAAGTCAGCGAAATTCCAGTCTTTCTCGGCTGTTTTTTTCTTGCAAAGCCATATTTCTCAAATACGACTGATGCTTTATACTCTACCTTTTTTCAGTAATGTTAGTGTTACTGGTCTTCTTCCTGATCATCTTCATCTCTGAAAACCAGACTCTGGTTCATATCCAGGATACGTCTGATTCTTCTGGTCAACTCCTGTGCCTCTGACATTTACCTTTGGAACAGTGGAAAAGGTTTCATTTGCAAAGACCTTCTATAAGCTTTATTCTCAGAAGAAGAAGAAAGACCCCTTCTGCTTGCTGGCTCACTTTTTGTTGGATTGACATTTTTATTTTCTCCTTTATCTGTTTTGCATCCTGAATTTGTTGGTCCTTCAGGAAGAAATATTCTGAACACAGCTGGATACAGCAACATGAATCTTACACTTGCCTTTTGACATTTCCTAATTCCTGGGATAAATGTGCTTCCCTATTGTAAGGTGAATAGTCCTTTTCCACAAGTATACTGCTGTTTCCAATTCTTAATATGTTTAATTTCTGTCATAGTTTTGTCAGGATCACATCTTTCTGTTGGTTTGATTACATTTTTTACTTATTTAGGTCTTGGCCACGTTTTCATGGCCAGGTTTGGAGCATACATTCATTTTGCCCTTTCAGTTAGCAAATCCTGCTGTGGCGCACCAATCCACTTGGTTATTTGTGCTTTCATAAAATTAATAGTCTGTTCCATCCAATTTCTCTGGTAGAGCAGAAAATGAGATGTTTTCTCTGTATGCTTTGTTTTTAGCTTTGAAACCTGCTCTTCTTGAGAAGCTTAGTACTCAGTCAGCCTTTTCTCCATTTCATATTTTGATTTTTTGTCAGTTTTATCAGTTCAGCTGAATAGCTAGTTAAAGCTTCTATTTGTTCCAGCCTTGTGTTATTTGAATCAGTGTAGTCATTCAGTGTCTTGTATTTTAATCACACAAGTAAATTTTATTTATTTTTCCTCTAAATTACTGGAAACCATCTGGTGTACCAAGGCAGAAGCTTGAACTTTTTTTTATTTTTGCCAAACAGTTGCAGGATTATTTCCAACCACTGTTTTCTCCATCTTTTGTGGTTCTCCAAATTTCTTCTTGCTATCATCCAGGTAATGTTCTTAAAGCCAGTAACTGCATTTTCCCCACACTGACAATTTCAGTGGTGCAGTATTGTCCATTTCTGTTTTTACACTGAGAGAACTGAAAGTAAGCTGTTGATGAGTCATCTTAAAATTTATGAAAGGTAACATTTTGATCTTAGTGGAATCCTTTCCCCAAGGTCCTTATGATTCTAAAAGATGCGAGGAAGCAGGGACTTCAAGATGGCTGTGTGCTGAGCAAGAAGGCTGATTAGAGCTCTAGATGTGTGAAAACTTAGCAGTTAAAAAAAAAAACAGTTATCAGAGTAAAATTCATTTCCTGGCTACTAATTACATTAGTTAGATGCCAGCAAAGACACAATTTTGAAAGAAAGAAATAAGAACCTTGCAGCTTTTCAGCAAAAATTAGTTTAGCTTTTACACATGAGATGGCTTCCAGTAAGTTAGAGTAAATAAGTAAGTCAAATGCACTTTTGGGTGTCAAACGTGAGTGACTGGAAGAATATATGAACTCAAATGACAAAAGGCTGTAAAAAATAAAAGATTTTAGGTACCATTTCAGATAAGCTGATAGAACTTCAGAAATTAGAGGTTGAAATGAAGGAAAAAACATATCGTGAGTCTTCTCGAGCAGAGCTGTTTTTAAGAATTTAGTTAGAAGATAGCACATGCAGAGAAAATGTGATATAATTTTCCTGTACCAGAGGAAATGGAAGGAATAGACTGTGTTCATTTTGTGAAAGTACATATAAGCAGCTGGACTGGTGTTACACATCGATTTGTTAATTGAGAGAGCACATTTTGTATGTTCCAAGTCTGGCATATTATTACATTTGTAAACATACCACCAGAAAGAGCTGCTTCTGACAAAACTGTGGTAGATGGCTGCTCATTGATCAGTAGTTTGATTAGAGCTCTCCCAGTGTGAAAACTGTGAAAACAAGCCAGTTACAGCTTTTCATCTGGGGAAAATGTAGTCCCTTGCTGTTAATTGCACTGCCTGGATGTCTGCAAAGAAAACATGTGGAGAAGGTAAGCAGAAAGCAGCTTTTAAAGGAGAAACATCAACTCTGTTTGAGAAGAATCTTGCAGCTTTTCAGCAAAAAACAGTTCAAGTTTCAGTTTTGATACAGGAGTTGGCTTCCAGTAATTTATGGGGAAACTAAATCAAGTGTACTCAGAGGTGTGTATATATTCTTTTTGTATTGCACTTATTTTAAAGTGGGGAAAATAGAAGTTTTAACTTACTATGCAGACGAAGTGATAAAACTGCAAAAATAAGGACTGAATTGAACACTGAACTTAAACAAAGTCTGGCTAAGCATGGGGCTTTTCCAAGAGCTGTTGAAAAACGTTGCGTTAGAAAACAAAGCACACTGAGAAAAGTTGAGCTTTTCTGATATACTAGAGAAACTGGAAAGAACCGACTGCATTCATTTTATGAAAGTACAAATAACCAACTGAATCGTTGTTCCACTACAGGATTTGTAAATTGAGTGGCCACGTTTTGTGTACACTCCAAATCTTGCCATGGGAAAGCAGCCAAGGGCTATACTTTTAAAGGTGCAATCAGACTAGCAGAAATAATTACTTCTGTCAAAATTATGTCAGAAAGGAAAAGTGTTAACATTAGATACAACAGAGTTTGTGGAAAGTGATTTACTGTACACCAGGCAGAAGAGAAGCGTATATCCCAGTAGTCGGGGAAAGTTAATATTCAGGCTGTCTTCAGAGTATTTTTTCCTGGACTATGAAATACATTTTTTATTCAGAACAAGCTAAAGAGGAAATTTTTATCCAACAAAGAGTGAACCAGCAAGCAAAAGGGGGGAACCTCTGATTTTCATTATTGTGATAAGTAAGCCGCAAGGTAAGCAAAGTCAAAAAGTGTATAACTTTGTCAATGTTTAGAAAGAGACTGAAGGGAATAAAGTAACCATATGTAAAACAATTTTTGTTCATTATTAAGAAATCATGATGTAAATTATTCTGAGTGAAATTTACAAAGATTCTTTCATGCATCCGTTTTGTTTTCATAGTGCTGATTGCCCACAGTTAATCTCCAAGTAAAGGCAGGTAAAAGCAATTAATCTTGAGAGCTCTTATCACTGTCTGCAAAAGAAAGGTATTATTTTTACAGTGGATAGAAGTTCAGTGAAAAATAAAGTTTGAAAATATGAGGTAAATAAGTAGTTGCAGTAGCCTCCCCAGCAGCCTTAATATGTTAGTGCATTTAACAAAGCTGTTTAGTTTATTTATTTAAAGTTTTCCAGTTCACTTTTTATTAGGGTTAAATGTTAATGTTTGCTGAAGGCTTGCATCTGTTTTTCACATGTAGGAGGGCAGTAGTGATCAGAAAAGGCCAGACGTCAATTTGTTTGAGTGAGTACACAGGCTGTAACATATGCTTTAGTGCGAGTAACCTTACTTTTAGATTGTGGGTACAACCATTAATTTGGAACAACTGCTCCTATCTGGTGAGGTAAATTTTGTTTGTTGAAAATGTACGTAATTTTGTGTTTATTCATTTTAAAAGTGGATAGGGTTCTGAAAATGTATTTAGATGTTTGTTTAAATGTTTTCAGTGAAGCAAAAGCTCTTGAAAAATTTGACATAGTTTTAAATGGAGATGAGAAGAAGCAACTGCATAAAAGATCAGCCTGCCAAACAGTTTGTGCATATAAGCTAAAAGCCGGAATTCCACATTCAAAAGAACAATCTTGTATAACAGATGGGAGTAATACCTTTCTATCATAATAGCTGTGCTTTTCATATTGTCATTTAGTAATTTATGTATTTGCATTTCATAGGTTCATAGGAGGTTACAAGGCTATTGGCCCTAGGGCATTTATAAGCATAGCCATGTTATACCCTTGTTTCCTTATTGACCAAGTTGTATGGTCTATATTTGAAGAGCGAGTCTTTGATCAGCGCTGACTGCCCTTATCCAAGAGGGACATAGGTGACACCTCTGGGGTAAATTTACAGTCTCCCATCTAGTTGTCTAAGTTACACTTAAATAAGGTCATTGGGGAGCTCTGTTTTACATGAATTCGAAGTTTGTTCCAGAGGAGTGGAAATCTCTTGGAGACATACCTGTCTCTCCAGCATGTCCTGTTAATGTCGCAGGCTAGGTTAAGATCCCTAGAGCGCATGAATCTTGTCCCATTTGACTTGTGGTTGTACAGCATTTCCATTAGGGCAGAGTTGAAACTGCTCTGTAGGCCAGGCACAAGTCATCTGTCAGCAGCCTATAAGATAGAGTACAGTGACAGGGCCTTCAGTCTGTCCATGTAGGTCATGTGTTGAAGGCTCTGAGTTTTCTTGATGAGAAACGTCTGAGGATTCTCCAGCTGCTGCAGGTGTCTAGTGAGGTATGTACAGAAGAGAGCAGTGTACTCTATTAGTGGTCTGATGGGAGGATGAGTACAGGGGAGTTGTAACTTCCTTAGCTGTGAATGTGATGCCCTTATGAGATGGGCCACATAGAAGGCCTTCCGTACCACACACATAAGGGGGGTTACTGTAAATATTGTAATTTACAGGGACATCTCCTTTTCTGAAAGGGTTGGTAATGCATTTTGTGTTTAGTTTTACTTTGTCTGTGGCTTTGGCATCAGTCATTTGTCTGTGTAGGCCTTTTTGTAGTATGTCAGCATCCTTGGGGGACTCGATGATAGCACCCAGTTTGCAGTCATCAACAAACTTGGTAAGCCACAGGCCATTTATTTTCAAATGGACTTATGAGAAATAGATTTGTCGGGGGCCCAGCATGGATCCTTGTGCTACACCACTGGTAACTGGTCTGCTGGTAGAGGTGGAGTCCACCACTTTGACTGTATGCATTTTGTTGGTGAGCCAGTTTGGCTACCTATCTAGTGACAAATGGGTTAATTTCCAGATGTTCATAGTGTTTCACTGTTGCAGTCATCACTGTAGGGTTCTTCCTGCCGGCAGGCAGCCCTCGGTCGGCCAGAATCCCAAAGTCTGGGTCCGGCATCAGCTGTGTACTCACCCTCCCTGACGTCAACGCGCCAGGGGTACAAAGCTCCCAGCCGACGCCATGTTCTCCAATCTTCTTGACGCACGGTGGAAGCAGTTCGCAAGTGCCGGTCGGCTGACTCCTGTTATTTTTGGTGCTTCATTCCAAAGACATTCTTCTTTTCAAAGCTAAGTACCCCGTTGGGTAACTTTTTTCTTGCTCTAGACCGATGTCAGAAAAAGTTAATAATTGTATTTCATGTGGGAAGCAAATACCTCATAAGGATTTTCACTCTTACTGTATTCCTTGTCTAGGCCCTGACCACGACGTAGCTAGTTGTCTGTTTTGTGCTAGATTTAATCAACGTACTATTAAACGGAGATACGATTTTGCCTTTCATTACTTTGGGAGGCGATTTAATTATAACATGTTGTCGGACATGCTTCCGACTACCGGAATTCATAAAAGGCGCAAGGATTAGGATAGGCCTCCGAGGTCCAAATCAGACGACAGTTTGCAATCAGAGCCAGCTGCCGGTTCGGCCGTTGTCAGTGAGGCGCTTTCGCAGCCCCTGTCATCGGCCATCACAGAACCGCTTGCCGAAACGGACTCCCACGAGGAGCCAACTAGGCCTTCGGATAGTGCTCCCTCGGATGGGTCCAGAGCCGCTGTGCAGGTACTGGCTTCCGAGGGGGTTTTCAGGCCTACGCAGCTTCAGGCAAAGACAAAGGCAAAGACTCCTTCTAAAACAAAGACTCAAGCCTAGGCCTTCTCTGATCCAGGACCTAAATCTCAAAAACAAATGCTTAAAATGGCGGAGGACTTGCTACTATGATTAGGGGTTCACATCCCCCTCCAGACAAAAGGCCAAGACAAGAATTGGATTATGAATCCTCTGATCAGGCATCTGTCTCTTCAGTGTCTTCCTCTGAACAGGATTATACTTTCCCTCCTTATGAGGATTCTGATGCTGAGGAATCCATTCCTTCAGCTTCTCCTCCTGAGGATTATTCTTTTGGGGAAACTTTACATGACATGAGGGAACATTTTCACTGGGAAGGACAGGAGTACTCTGAATCTAAGAGAAGGCTTAGGGATTTCCTTCTTCCCCAACACAGACCACTGGCTATTCCTCCTATTTTGGATGTTGTGGATGATGTCTTTTCGGAGTCTAATTTAACTCCTGACTCCTTTCCTCCGGCCTCTGCTAAGCCTGATAGATATTACAGAATCCCTAACTCCCACCAGTTTCTATTTAAAAATCCTACTGCTGATCCAGAAACCATTTCTCAGGGTCCTAAGGGTGTTAAGGCCGCCACAGCTAAGAACCCTATTCTGTCAAATAAGGATTTTAGAGCTTTGGAGAGATGGGGCAAAAAAGTGTATACTTCTGCTACTTTATCTATTAGGGCTTTAAATTGTCAATTTCATATGTTGAAATATCAGCAATACCTTTTGTCTGTTATGAAACAAAAACTGTGTACCATTTCTGCATGTACAGACAATAAGGAATTACAAGATTTGATGCATGCTACTGAGCAGGTGGGGAAATGTACCTTACACTGTGGTTTTGGTGCTTTGGAGGCCTCTTGCAAGGCAGCTGCCACTGGCACGGTCATTAGAAGGCATGCTTGGTTAAAGGAACAAAATTTGCCTGATCAAGTGAAAGCAAAATTACTGGATGCTCCTGTTCAACATAATGTTTTGTTTGGGTCTAAGGCTGAAGAGGTTATAAAGAAAATGGAGGATAAGGCAAAATTCATGCAAACGGTTAAGGATTTCTTACAAGTTCAGCCTCCTAGATTTAGCAGAAATTGGCCAGCTAAAAATCGGTCCTTTCCCAGCTCGGACAGGCCTCAGAGGGGTGGATATAGGCGCCCCCGAGGGAGGGCCCAAGCACAGACCTCTTATAGACCTAGACAGTGGAGTGCTTCCACCCCCAGGGGTAGAGAAGATAGGTCTCAACCTTATAAGGAAACAGGCTCAATGACTCCCCCTGCATGGCTCCAGGAACCTCTCTCCTGGAAGCTCCTCTGGGAGGAAAATTTTCTCTTTTTCACCAAAATTGGACTTGCATAACCCAAGACTAGTGGGTTCTGGATGTAGTTTTAAGAGGTTACAAATTCCACTTTCACACCTTACCAAAACCAAACCGATGGCCAGACCTACCAAAAACTCAATGGGCAGAGGCATTAAAACAGGTGAGGTCCCTGATGGCTATGAGTGCCATAGAACTGGTTCCAAATTCAGAGATGGGACAAGGCTTTTATTCAAGACTCTTTCTAGTTCCCAGAAAGCAAAATACTTGGAGAACCATCCTGGATCTGTCAGTCTTAAATACTTTCCTGGAGATACCAAAGTTCAAGATGCTCACTCTGCAGCAGCTCCTGCCAATGTTGAGCAAAAATGCATGTATGGTGACATTGGATTTAAAGGAGGCTTACCTACACATTCCTATCAGACAGGAGTGCAGAAAATACCTCAGGTTCAAGGCAGGTTCGAAACATTACCAATTCTCTGTGCTGCCCTTTGGCTTGTCTACTGCTCCCAGGGTCTTTACCAAGTGCCTGGCACTAGTAGTAGCTTACTGCAGACTCAAGGGAATTCAAATTTACCCTTATCTGGATGACTGCCTTATTCAAGCAGACAGCAAGGACATTTTACTCCAGCACCTGGAATTTGTTCAGAATCTACTCAAGTACCTGGGATTCACTGTAAACGTAAAAAAGTCAAATTTGACACCCACTCAAGAGATAACTTTCCTGGGTGCTCTTTTAAACACAACAACCCAGATGGCATTCCTGACATCAGAAAAACAACTACAGCTGGCTTCAACTTTCAAAAGCCTGGCGTTGATGTCTCACCTAACTGCAAGGAAATTCCTGCAGGCTTTGGGTTACATGGCTTCCTGCATCCTACTCATACCATATGCAAGACTGCATATGAGGAAGATACAATGGTACCTAAAAAGCGTATGGTCCCAGCATTGTCACAGTCTGGAAACACTGATTGCTGTCTTGCCTTGCCTACAAAAGGAATTCCATTGGTGGGCCATGGCATGTTTTCAAAACAAAGGGAAAGCCTTCAGTCTACCTCTAGCCTACCAAGTGATAACTTGCGGAATCCGCGGATTATGCATGGGGAGCCCACTTGCAGGGGAAAGGCCTGCAAGGTTTTTGGACAGAGGATCAGAAGCATCTTCATATCAATTTAAAAGAGATGTTAGCTGTGCAGAATGCCCTCTTGGCTTTCAGGGATCTTTTACAGCCAGGGCAGCTACTGATACGGACAGATAACACCACAGTTATGTGGTACATAAACAAGCAAGGGGGTTCACACTCCTACCCTCTTTGCAGACTAGCCATGACTCTATGGAACACAGCACTAGCTTTCAAAGTGGACCTACAAGCTCAATTCCTGCCAGGGAAACAATACACTCTGGCAGACAGCCTGAGCAGGAACCTGTCAGACCCACATGAGTGGATGCTAGACACCCAAATATTCAAGATGATTATAAAAGCCAGGGGCTGCCCGGACATAGATCTATTTGCATCTCCCCACAACTACCAGTTACAGACTTTTTGCACAAGGACATATCACAAGCTAGCATGGAAAGTGGATGCTCTCTCATTCAGTTGGAGGAACCTCTCGGGGTATGCCTTTCCACCACTACCTCTTCTACCAAGGGTGTTATTAAAAATAAAACAGGACAAACCAAAGCTGATCTTACTAGCCCCGAATTGTCCTCAACAATTTTGGTACTCAACACTGATAAATCTATCCCAAGAACCTCCCTGTATTCTACCTCAGATTCCAAATCTTTTGTCTCAACATCAGGGCCAGGTCCTGCACTCTCATATCCAAACTCTCAGCCTGGCGTATTCAGGGTCTATGATTAATCCTACCCTTTCCAAACAGGTCATGGATGTTATCTTAGAAGCCAGAAGGCCTAGCACTAGGAAATCTTATGAAGGTAAATGGAAGAGATTTTGCACCTGGATGCATGCTCAGGAATCAGATCCTCACATTCAAAATATTCCATTGATTTTACATTACCTAACAGATATGTTGCATAAGGGTTTATCTTTTTCCTCCATAAAATACATGCCTCCGCTATCTCTGCACATTATAATACAGACCCTCCAATTTTTGCACATCCACTTCTGAAACAATATCTCAGAGGAGCAAAGAATTTAAGGCCCCCTAGGACACCACCCATTCCTGCCTGGGACCTCAATTATGTCCTGGAAAAACTTACTCTGCCTCCTTTTGAGCCTGCTGCCACATCTGATATAAAGTATTTATCATGGAAGACTGTTATCCTACTAGCTTTAACTTCAGCCAGGAGAGTCTCGGAGTTACAAGCACTCATGGCCATGGAACCTTACATTATTTTTCATCAAGACAGGGTTTCTTTGAGGACTAGCCCTACTTTCATGCCTAAAGTGGTTTCCAAAGTGGCTTTAAACCAAACTATTTCACCTGCTAACTTTTTCCCTAATCCACAAAATAAGGGGGAGAGGATCTTGCATTCTTTGGACTTGCACAGGCAGCTTCGCTTTTACCTGGACAGAACCAAGGATATCAGGAAAACTGAACAACTGTTTGTTTCTTATGCAACAAATTCCCCAGGCAAAGCTATTTCAAAACAGACCATTTCTAAATGGATTGCTCATGGAATCAGATTTTGTTACTCTCATCATGGAAAGCAAATCCCAGGAAAAATTAGGACACACTCTACCAGAGCTGCTGCTACTTCAGCTGCCTTTCTCAGGGGAGTCCCTACCAAAGATATTTTGGAAGCTGCAACTTGGAGTTCAGTGCATACTTTCTCTAAGCACTATAATCTCCCTCTTTATTCTAAGTCTAGGGTGGGCTTTGCTTCTGCAGTCTTACAAGGCCTTCTAGCCGCCCCTTCTACTCAATAACCACCTCCCTTTATTTCAGCTTTGGGATTCAACCCTACAGTGATGACTGCAACAGTGAAACACGATGAACATAGTACAGTTGTGTACACTTACCATAAATGTAGATGTTAGAGTGTCTTCACTGTTGCAGTCTGAGTTACCCACCCTCCTATCCCCTCTTATACTTTTATTGGTATGGTTCCCTGCTTCACCCTTCTTCTGAGGTGTATTTGCTTCAAGGTATGGGGTTTGTTGTACGTTACATTTTTGTTTTACTTTTAGCCTTTACTTTTGGGCACCTGACATCTGGGGCAAGAAAAACTGGAGAACATGGTGTCGGCTGGGAGCTTTGTACCCCCTGGCATGTTGACGTCAGGGAGGGTGAATACACAGCCGCCGCCGGACCCAGACTTTGGGATTCTGGCCGACCGAAGGCTGCCTGCCAGCAGGAAGAACCCTACAGTGATGACTGCAACAGTGAAGACACTCCAACATCTGCATTTATGGTAAGTGTACACAACTGTACTTTGCGTGAGTTTCTCAATGCTGCCTTAGTGGAGGAGTGTGTCCAAAAGCCTTGTCTAAGTCAAGATATGATGTATGCTGTTTTGCCTTCATCCAGAGCTTTGGTGACATTCTCTAATAAGTCCCATCAGATTTAATAAGCATGATCTACCCTTAACAAAGCCAAATTGTGTTGGATCAGGAACAGCAGACCACCGAGGCTACAGTCTCAGGCTACGCACAGATCTAAGCAGTGAGGGGCTCCACTTCCAAAGCAGGGAGTTATAAGCCACCCCCCTATGGAAAACTTTGCACAATGACCTAGCCTTAACCCTTCCAAGACCTGCTCAACTACCTGCTCCCTTAGGAGAAAAGCTCGCCCTGCATGCAAAAAATTGGGAACTCATTACCCAGGACAAATGGGTTTTGAACATAGTTTCCCAAGGATACAGATTCCACTTCAACACACTACCAACCCCAAATGGTTGGCCAGACCTACCCCCAAATCAATGGATAGAGGCCCAACAGCATGTTCTCTCTCTCCTCAGTATCAGGGCTATTCAACCTGTCCCAGCAGAACAAAGGGGACAAGGTTTTTATTCAATACTTTTTCTGGTACCCAGAAAAGGCAACTCCTGGCGGCCTATCCTGGACCTCTCTAGTCTCAACACCTTTCTGGTGGTTCCAAAATTCAAAATGTGATTTCTTCAACGGCTTCTTCCTATGCTAGCCAAGGATGCCTGGCTGGCAACCCTAGACTTAAAGGAAGCTTACCTGCACATCCCAGTAAGAGGATCCTGCAGACAATACCTACGTTTCAGGGCGGGCTGCATGCACTTTCAGTTCTCTGCACTTCCCTTTGGGTTATCTACTGCGCACAGGGTGTTTACAGTGTCTAGCTCCAGCTATTGCATTTTGCAGGCATAGAAATATTCAATTTTTCCCATACTTGGACGATTGTCTGATTCAGGCAGAAAGCCAGGACTTGCTTTTACAACACCTGGCATTTGTAAAGAAACTTCTAACCTCACTGGGGTACATCACTGAAAAGAAATCTCACCTAGTACCCTGCCAACAGATTGTATTCCTGGGAGCAAGCTTGAACACAACTTCCCAGATGGCATTCCTCACTCTGAGAAACACGTTTTTTTTTTGACAACCTTCTTCAAACTGTTGGCCACAAAACCCCAGCTATCTGCAAGGAAAATACTGGAAGCTCTGGGATTCATGGCCTCTTGCATTCTACTAATTCCATATGCAAGACTGCATATGAGGAAATTCCAATGGTATCTAAAAAGCCTATGGTGTCAACATTCTCAGGACCTGGAAACCATGATTTCTATCATTCCTTGTGTGAAGACAGAGTTCCTTTGGTGGGCAAAGGCCTGCTTCCACTCCCTTTCACTCTACTCCCTGCCGCCCAAACCCTAACAGACGCATCAGACTATGCATGGGGGCTCACATGGCAGGGCAGTGCATTCAGGGCAAATGGAACCTGAGCCAGTTGCACCTGCATATCAATCAAAAAGAAATGTTAGCTGTACAGAATGCTCTGACAGCCTTCAAAGACCGTATTCTTCCAGGACAACTATTGGGAAAGACAGACAAACACCACAGTTATGTGGTACATAAACAAACAGGGGGGAACCCACTCGTACCCTCTCTGCAGACTAGCCATGGCTCTGTGGAACACAGCCTTGAGCTGCCAAGTACACCTACAAGCACAATTCCTGCCAGGCAAACTAAATTCACTGGCAGACTTGAGCAGAAATCTCATGGACCCACACGAATGGAAACTAGAGCCCAAAATATTCAACCTCTTGAGGAACAAATGGGGGACTCCAGAGGTAGACCTGTTTTCCTCTCCTCAGAACTACCAGTTGAACAAATTCTGCACAAGAACCCCCCACAGTCAAGCTTGGAAAGTGGATGCCTTGTCCTTTACCTGGGAAAGCCTCTCGGTTTATGCCTTTCCCCCTCTCCCTCTCCTCTTGAAGGTTCTACTAAAGATCAAACAGGACAAGCCAAAGACAGTACTGATTGCACCAGGCAGGACAATACTGATGGCACCAGACTGGCCACACCAGCACTGGTACTCCCTCTTGCTCAGTATAACACTGCTACAACCATGGCACCTGCCTCGAACCCTTTCGTTGCTGTCCCAGCAGGCGGGCCAGATTTTGCACCTTCAGCTGCAAACAGTGAACCTTGCAGCCTGGCTAATTCCTTGAGATCTCCTCTAGCATCCCTCAGTAAGCAGGTGCTGGATGTCATTCTGGAGGCAAGGAAGCCTAGTACTAGAAAATCCTATGCTGAAAAGTGGAAGAGATACTGTTCCTGGAGCCAGGCTCAGGGGATGGGCACAATAGTGCCCAGCTTACCTCATATTCTAGAGTACTTAACAGAAATGCTCCACAAGGGCCTATCCTTCTCGTCAATTAAAATTCATGCTTCTGCCATTTCAGCACATAATACTAAGCCACCCCTAGTCTCTCACCCCTTGCTAAAACAATTCCTTAGAGGGGCCAAAAATTTAAGACCCCCCCCCCCCCAGGGGAGCACCCATTCCAGCCTGGGACCTTAATTTTGTATTGGAAAAGCTCACTCTTCCCCCCTTTGAGCCAGCTGCAACAGCAGAGTTGAAATTCCTTTCTTGGAAAACAGCCTTACTTCTAGCCATTACTTTAGCAAGAAGAGTGTCTGAATTACAGGCCCTCATGGCAATGGAACCTTTCATTATCTTCCATGCGGACAGGGTTTCCCTCAGGACTAATCCTTCCTTTATGCCCAAGGTGGCGTCTAGTGTGACTCTAAATCAGTCCATTCATTTGCCTACTTTTTCCCCTAATCCACAAAACAAAGGGGAATAAATACTGCACTCTCTGGACGTGCACAGACAACTTAGATTCTATTTGGACAGGACTAAGCCTCTCAGAAAATCTAAACAGCTGCTAGTTGGCTTTGCTGCAGGGGCAGAGGGGAAGGCCATTTCAAAGTAAACCATTTCCAAATGAATAGTCTATTGCATACATTTCTGCTACAAGCACCATGGAAAACCTACCCCACAGGCAATAAGATCACATTCCACCAGGGCTGCATCTACCTCTGTTGCATTTCTAAGAGGAGTCCCTACCAGGGACATCCTAGTAGCTGCTACCTGAAGCTCTGTACATACCTTCACCAAGCATTACCACATGCCTATCTTTTCTAAATCCAGAACTGGATTTGTCACTGCAGTCTTGCAGGGCTTAATAGCTGGCCCTAATGCTCTTTAACTTCCTCCTCCCTTTCTTAGCTTTGGGAATCAACCCAAATGTGATGACTGCAAAAGTGAAACATGAAGAACATAGTACAGTTGTGTACACTTACCATAAATATAGATGTAAGAGTGTATTCACTGTTGTAGTCCTGGTTACCCTCCCTCCAGCCCTCTGACTTCTCTTGGCTCTACCTTTCCTTCTTGTTGGTATATTTATTTTTTCTTGTGTATTTGCTTTTTGATGGGGGTGTACGATACCATATAATTGCTTCCTATTGTGGGGGCACCTGACATCTGGAGAAGAAAAACTGATGTTATGGCATCAGCTGCATGTTTTATACCCCTGACGACCTGACATCACGGGAGAAGCGACATCCGATGCAGATATCCGAAGAGACTGGTATTCAGGCCGGCTGAGGCTACCTGCAGGCAGATAACCCAAATGTGATGACTGCAACAGTGAATACACTCTAACATCTATATTTATGGTAAGTGTACACAACTGTACTTTCCCATGGTCAGCTGATGGACCCCCATTGTGCATGGGAATTACCATTGCCATTTTCCACTCTGTTGGGACAAAGTCAGTACTTAAACTGTGGTTGAAGAGCGGGCCAAGTGGTTCTGTTAGGTCCTGTTTTAGACCATTTAGTAGGCAGCCTGGGATGTTATCTGGTCCCAGAGAGGTGCTGTTTTTGGCCATGGAGAGTGCGGTTATGACCTGCTCCTTGGAGATACTAGGTAGAGGACCGGTGACAGGTACGCTTTGGGGCAAGTCTCATGGGGACAGGGGGTTGATGTTTGCACCAAGTCTGCCTGCTAGTAGGTCGGTGATGTCCTCGGGGTCAGTATGAATGGTACTGTCCACTAATAGTTCAGCACAAAGCTGGGCCTTCCTTTTTATATTTCTGACATAGGTAAAGAATGTTTTGTGATTATCCTTAGCTAGGGTTGCTACTTTCGCTTATTAATTGGCTTTAGAGAAATTTGCAAGTTATCTAATTTGCTTGTTCAAGCTGTGGAGGGTGTCCTTCCTCTGCTGAGTCATTTCCTTCTTGTGCTTAGACATTAGTTTCTTCCTCTTGTTGTATAACCTATTTATGCTTGATGTTCTCCAGGGTTGCCCCCCCCCCCCCCCCAAGGATCCGTTTAGGCATAGCAGAATCTATACATTTGTGTAGGTGTTTATACAGGGCATTTGTGTACAACTCTGTATAGGTGTCATTGTTGACAATGGTAGCAAGGGGTTTGAAACTGTTTATGCCGTCGCATAGGAGGCTGTAGTTTGCTTTGGAGAAATTTTTCATTCTCTTTGCTGTTGAGGTGGGTCAGGTATGATCATTACTTTGAACAAGACTGATTTATCATCAGACCTTGCCAGAGAGGGCAACACGCAGGAGGTATTGCAGGGATGCCCTGTGTTGGGGAGTGCCAAGTCTAGGACATTCAAGCCCGTTGTGAGGGTAAAGATGATCTGTTCCACAGCATTTGTATTAACAAAGTCCAGGAACCTTAGGATGAGCTTGTTTGTGCTCATCTGTGACTCCCAGTTGATGGAAGGATAGTTGAAATCACCCATGACCAAAGTGTTTGGCTGTATAGTGAGTGACTCAAATAGGTCCAGGTAGGCAAAGTGGTTCATGGTGGGGTCCTCTAGCTAACGATGGTAATGAAGGGGGTTTTACCTAAAGTTAGTGGGACTTGGAGTAGCTGTAGGGAGCCGTACTGTTTGACCAGTCTTGAGGTGTATTTATCTCTAATGAAGATAGAGATACTTTCACCTTTGGTTCTTTCACACTCGTTTTAATGCCTGAATGTGTGGAAGGGTACTGTAGGTTTGCATGGCTGGGTGCTCTCTGTGACCTTGAACCATGTCTTTGTGGATTCACAGACATCGGCATCTTCCAAGGTAAGGAATGCTTGCAGTGAGTGCACTTTCCATTTTAGACTCCTAGCATTAATGCATAACCTTGAGTTTGTCTCTAGTGGATTTTTTTTTTTTTTCATTGGGAATTTTGTTGCTATGACATTGCCTAAAAAGGGCACTATGGGGGAGGCAAGTACCATTGCCAGTAACCAAAAGCCAAGAGGCAAAAAGTGAAGACCATCTCTGGCAAAGTAGTGTGGTCTGTCAACCATATCTTCCCAGGCTGACAGATACTAGATCCCCCTGGACTGATGCCAGTAGCTAAGCCAATGGTTGAATTCAATAATTTTTTTTTTGTTTATATTTAGGCATCATCCTGCGTGAAGGTAGAATGCTGCTTAGGGCTGGGACATACTTGCCTGGGACACGCAGTCTGAGAGCTTAGTCATGTCTTTCTTCATACAGTCCAGTGAGGTACGTCTCAAGTTCATCACTCCAACATGGGCTATGACAGAGTCATAACGGTACTTTTTTTTGAGAGACTTGAGTGCGTGTGTGATATTGACGGATCCTGCTGTGAGACAGGCAACTGACCTAGACCACCTTCTTGTCCAGCCTGTTGAGGGAGACATCTGTGTGTCTCACTGTGGAATTGCCTGTGACATTTGGTTTTGAGGTGTTTTGTCTTAGGGGCTTATTGGCTGAGACACTGTTTTGTGTATTATGTGTAGTGGATTCTGCTGGGTCTGCGGTGTGCGCAGTAGGTTTGCGCTTGGGAGGTCTCTGATCTTTGGGTAGGCTTCTAGCAAATATCTCCACATATGTCTTAGTATTGTGAGCTTGTTATATGCAAGATGTGAAGTGGATGTGCTGACAACCTGTTTATCTGGTTTGTTATTTGAGAGAACTGATTCCAAATTCATAGTATAGATACAGCTCTCACATGCTGTATTTGTTTTAGGAGTAATTGGTTGTCAGTATACATGAGGCAGTTACTAAATTGCCTCAGGATACCCATGTCATTCAGGCTGGCTGGAGGAATAGTTGGAAACTGTACGTCCATTAGGGCAGGTATGTACTGGAGTAAGATGGACCAGATTTGCTCTAAGACTGACAAAAAGCAGTGATTTTTTGGAGGGCAAGAGGTAGAAAACTTGTGAAACTGCTTCACAATGCACAACTGAGTTTCTCACAGGCAGTAGTGAGCAACTGTGTTGCGTGCAGTGAAAAAGGGGAGTTAGGAGGTTTCCCTAGCAGATATCTAGGGGAAATTGCCTTTCTAGGTGGTTGTTTCTGTGCATGGCTATACACAGCTGTGCTAAACCCCGATGCGCGGATGTGTGCAGACATAAGGCTTAAATACTAGTGAAGTTAAAATGATTTTTAAACAAAGTAACCAATGGGAAAGCCCAAGACTGTGCCTTATTTCAGCAATCCCCAACTCATATGGGTCTTAGGCTGCACACTTCTGCCACAAGGGTGCGGGGGGGGGGTCTTCTTACTGTAAGATGGCTGGTTTTAGTGCTCCAGTGATACCAAACAGTTGGAATTCATCAAGTTTGAATCTAGCCTTTGCTGTAAAATGCAGAAGTACTAGAAATTCAAAGTGCAGAAAATCACAGTCACAGAAACATAAAAAAAAAAAAAACAGTTTAAGTAAAACAGCAATTCAATAGAATACTTCCACAAGAGTGTAGACCACAAACTTTCCTAGTTTGAAATAACTGGTCTGGAACCCAAGAGTTTAAACCAGAACAAAGACACTTAGAATAACAGGGAAAGTATGTTAGGATCTTGCAAGACCCTTTTTCAGGAGAGTCCTATTGAGAAAGGCTCAAAAAATATACTTGGTGAAAGAAAAACATACAAAGAGCTTATAACAGACCCTTTGTCAGTTCAAACAATATTTAAAATGTATTGATTACAGATTCATTATAGACAAGGCATCTATGTGAATATGACAAGGAGCAATTGTCAAAGAAGAGAAGGAAATAGGAGTACAAGAAGAGAAAGAGGTCAACATCTAAATGTTGATCAAGATCCTTACTAAAATGTGTACACATGTAGAGTGTAAAAATTCTCGAAGGGGATTGCATTATCAATCTATATGATCAAGATCAAGATTCATTAACTTTTATGAAAAGAACAAACTATAGTTTGACACAGGGGTTCCCAAAGTGTGCGCAGTGCCTTGGGTAGTCGTGACTTCCTCACAGGGGCGATGTGAATCATAGCTCCCAACCATACCGAATTACTCCCTTCATTTCAGATTTTTTTCTCTTTTTTTTAAACTTTCCGATTTTCGCGCTGTTTGAACTGATGTCATCATGTGCACGATGACGTCAGCTCAGTCAGGGCTACCAGCCAGTTGGAATTGAGCTCAAGGAGCTCATGTCATGCACACATTTCCGGCTGGCCTGGCTGCTGAAATGCGAGCGGGAATGGCACTTTTAATGGATTATCGGCAGCACTTTATGTTCGGAACTCGAACTGCAGCACAAGCATACCCTATATGACTCATTATTGCTCTAATCTACTGGCTTTGGGTTGGCTATATGTGTAAGGTAAGACGGCCACTGCATCTGACTTTAGTCGAAAGTTAACTACCCTTTAGAGGTACCTGTGATTAAACAGTATAGGCTTCCCATTCAAAAAATGCCAGTTTGACAAAGGACTATGTGAATATGAATTTGGCAACTGGGCAATGTAGACTAATGTTATTACGTTTGCCAATGTAAGCAGTCAGTGTATGAGTACTCTGTCATAGTTTCTACATGGTAGTCAAGAGAGCACAACTGTTTCAAGTCAGTGTAGAAATATGTTTGAAGACCCAAGGCTGGAATTCAATATAGTGTGCTAGGAAAATGGATTGAGTTATGGGGGCCAAGAGCTAAAGATGAAACAGAATTTTAATGATTCAGTGGGATCGGTCATTCTACAGCCTTTACAGTTATTATTCCCTGTAATCCAGTTTCTAATAAGTATGTGAAAAATGTTGAGTTCTGAACAATGTAGGTGTCAAGTTGTAGAGTTCAAGCTTTAGAAAAGTTATAACTCAATGTTATATCCCTCAGCCTAGATGTGGTCTTAAGAATGATTAGAAAGTCTTTGACTGATGTTGCCTGAGTTCTAAATGGTTGGCTACAGTTTACAAGGTGGTCTAAATTAGGACAAAGTATTTTGTGCAGACATTTGTGTGTGAATTGCACTTGAGTGCCTTTTTGCAAGTTAGTCATCCCTTATTTTGTATTTGACAAAACGAAGTAGCAGGTTGCATATTAACTTTGAAGTGAGTCACTAATTTTTAAACTTATCAGTTTTGGGGTAAGTATCATAAGTGTTAACTAGGATTAGTGAACTATATGTCAATTTTAAGAGTTAGCACAGCTTGGACAATGATGGCATTTGGTTTGGATGTTTGGTTCTACATACTGCCTCCCTCCCCCTATGGGGGTTACTGTCTACATAATACTGTAGCAGTCCTTTGCACTCCTCATCTCCTCATCTTCAGTGCCTTGATGGGGTGAGCTCAGGGTTAGGGCTGAGGAAAAAACTGGAAAAACCTTTGGACCATTCGTAATGGCTGCCTGGATGATGACCCCTCTCAGTCAGCTCTCACCTGTTGAGGTAACAAATGGGCTGTTTGACAGAGAGGTTGTCTGATGGTTGTCAAGAAGCAGAGGCAAACAGTTTGAAAAAAAATAATTGAAAGAGTGGCATGAAAAAGTAAATGAAGTGTTACATAATGTTATGCTTTATTTGTAAATCTCTGAATACTATTATAGATAGAAGATGCATGTAAAATGTTTTGGCTTTATAAGCAAAAAATAGAGGCAGTGTCAATGGGAATAAATTCCATTTAAACTTTGAGGGTTTATCATGACTTAGAAGTTGGACAGGTAAAAAAAAATAACTCATGCCTTCTGTGATACGACATTCTGTGTTTTACTCTTGAGCTGAGACAGTTATCTTATATGTACTTGACTTGACATTCAATGATTGATAGTAAAATTATCCCACAGATGAAAGACAAAAAATGCAAAAAAAGCTTATGTAGTAGAGGTTTTGTCACTTGTGAGCTTTGTCCAGATTTTTTGTGCTAAGAGTAGAGGGCTATGGTGATTGAGAAGTGAGAACTGAATTCACAAAAATTACTGTAGCTTTTTAGCAGAACTGGCATCAAGTATATCAGCGGTCCCCAACCACCGGGCCGTGGAGCACTTTGAACCGGGCCGTCAGGTAAGTGAATGCCTGTGTATCTGTCTGCGTGTGTGAGTGAATGTGTGCATGAATGCAGAAGAGACTGTGTGTGTGTGTGTGTGTGTGTGTGTGTGTGTGTGTGTGTGTGTGTGTGTGTGTGTGTGTGTGTGTGTGTGTTTGTCACAGGGGGAGAGTGTGAAGAGGGAGTGTGATCCCTGGCAGCAGCAATGAGGTCTGTGTAAGTCTGGACCATACTACTGGACACATACCTCTCATCCTCTTTGATTAAGAAATGTGGACAAAGCCAAAAATTGTGGGGGTGCAAAGGCACAAAATAGGGATACTTTTAAGTACTGCTCTCACAAACTTAGAAAGTTGATAGAAATGCAGGTTTTGCATTAGCATGAATTTTATGAAGGGTATGAAGTATGAAACTCAGCTGTCTGTCATTATTTTCTGACTTAAACCTCAGTGATCTGCCAGTGATTTGCCAGAAAACAACAATTTTATGAGAAAAATACCAAATATATGAGGCAAAAGTCTGGACATTATGCAAAAATCTATACAGTTGAGACGTATGCTGGACAGTGCCAAATAATAGGGACAGATTTTAAATATTGCTCTTATAAACTTAGTCAATAAGGTTGCCATTAGGTTTGGTTATCTCTCAACCATAGTTGATCAGTGTTATGCTGTTGAGCAGAGTGTACACTTTTTTTGGTAATTGTCTTTTTATTGTACTTCTCCCCAGGTCTCTCAGTCCACTCAGACAGCCTCGTTAAACAAATGTCAAGTAAATAAATAAATAAATAAAATACACACTTTATGCATGCCGGTGTGTGTGTGTGTGTGTGGGGGGCACCTTGGGAAAACTTGGATTCAGCAAGGGAGCCGAGAATCGAAAAAGTTTGGGAACCACTGGTTTGACAGAAGGAAATTGTACAGTGGAGTATAAATTTCCTCCCTGGTATAGACAAAAAAGCAGATTATTAAGAAATATATAGTGCAAATGGCCGTGCTGCAGCAGACACATTTGGATAGAAGTCAGCATATGCATTTGAAAAAGGATTTTAGGATGGACTATCGGGGACAAAGGACAATAATAGTACTGATTGGCAGAAGGTCTCCAGCAGTGTTAAGAGGGTTATAGATCTGTAGTAGTAAAGGCACTATTTGTGAGGAAGGAGGATTATGCTGGTGTGTATTTATGTTCCATCAAAATCTGCTGATGTTCTTCGTGTTTCACTGTTGCAGTCATTACATTTGGGTTATCTGCTTGCAGGTCGCCCTCAGTCGGTCTGATTAACAAAGTCTTGGGTCCTGCGTCGGTTGCTGTCCTTTCTTCCATGACGTCAGGTCGTCAGGGGTATAATACATGCAGCCGATGCCATTACATCAGTCTTTCTTGCCGTGCAGTGCTCGAAGCAGAAGCAGTTCACAAGTGCCGGTCGGCCGACTCCTGAAATTTTCGTTTTCGAGTTTCAGAACCGAAGTCTTCAACTAAAGCGAAGTACCCCGTTGGGGAAACTTTTTCTTGCTCCTTACCAATTTTAGTAAAAGTTGTTAATTGCATTACTTGTGGAAAGCAAATACTTCATAAAGATTTTCATTCATACTGTATTCCTTGTCTAGGCCCTACCACGACATACCTTGCTGTCAGTTTTGTGCTTTATTTAATCAGTGCACTGTCCGTCGTCGATATATTTTCTCCGCTAAATATTTTGGTTCTCGGTTTAATTATCCAGAAATGTTGTTGGTTAGCCATTTGACTACCAGGATTCCGAAAAAGACCGAGACAGGCCGCGGAGGTCCAAAACTGCCGACAACGCTTCTCCTAAGTCAGTCGCCAGTTCGCCGGTACTCAGTGATGCACTTTCGCAGCCCCCGATACCCTCTACTTCTGATTCGCAGGCCTCTACTGAGACCCATTCGGGGTCCGGTATGCCGCTTGATGCTTCAACTGTGGAACCTGCGGATGTCTCTACCTTGGATGGGTCTGGAGCCGCTGTGCAGGCACCGGCTTCTGAGGGTGTATTCAGGCCTATGGACTTGCATATTAAACCAACGCTTCCTTCTTCACTTAGGCCTAAATCTCAAACCATGCCAAAAAAACGACGCCCAGGCCACATGCTCAGTCCTCTATGCCTAAAAAACACATGATTAGAATGGCTGAAGATTTAATAACTCTAATCAGGGGTAGCCAACCCCTCCTTCCTAAGAGGCCTAGGACTGAAGTTGTTTATTAATCTTCTGACTAGGATTCTGTTTTTTCTGATTCTTCTGATGATCTGGATTTGCCCTTATCTACTTATGAGGATTCTGATGCAGAAGACTCCATTCCATCTGCTTCCCCTCATGAGGATTTTTCTTTTGGGGAAACCTTGCATACTCTAAGGGAGCCTGTCCACTGGGAAAGCCAGGATTTTTCTGATTTAAAAAAGAGGCTTAGGGATTTCTTACTCCTAC
The DNA here is from genome assembly GCF_019279795.1 of Protopterus annectens. Lineage (NCBI taxonomy): Eukaryota > Metazoa > Chordata > Ceratodontiformes > Protopteridae > Protopterus > Protopterus annectens. The sequence continues at coordinate 621,441,452 of NC_056750.1, read as the reverse complement.
CTCAGCATAGGCCTTCAGCTATTCCTTCTGTACTGGACATTGTTGATGATGCTTTTCGGAATCTAGTTTGGCCCCTGATTCCTTGCCTCCTGCTCCCAGAAAACCTGACAGATACTACAGGGTCCCTGAGTCACACAAGTTCCTTTTTAAAAATCCTATTGTGGGTCCAGATACTGTTTCACGGGAGCCCAAGGGCATTAAGGCTTCTACTGTTAAAAATCCTACCGCTTCTGATAGAGACTCTAGGGCGCTGGATAGATGGGGTAAGAAGGTTTATACTTCTGCATCCTTGGCCATTAGGGCTTTAAACTGCCAGTTTCATATGTTAAAGTATCAACAACATGTTATTGGATTGCTTAAACAGAAAATGATGTTGATTCCGGACTGTGTGGAAAGTTAAGAATTACAGGATTTAATGCATTCTGCTGAACAAGTTGGAAAACATACTTTGCAATGTGGTTTTGATTCATTACAGGCCTCTTGCAGGGCTGCTGTTACTGGGTCTGTGCTCAGAAGGCATGCTTGGCCAAAGGAGCAATCCTTGCCTGATCATGTTAAAGCTAAATTGTTGGATGCTCCCTTAAATCAGGACTGCCTGTTTGGCAACAAGGCTGAGGAAGTTATTAAAAAGATGGAAGATAAGGCTGAGTCTATGCAAACTGTTAAAGATTTCTTACAAGTTCAGCCTCCTAGATTTAGTAGGCACTGGCCCACTAAGAATTGGTCCTTTCCAGCCCCTCTCAAGCCAAATCCAGACACAGCAAAAGCCCCAGTTTTCAGTCCCAGGGAACACACAGGACTAAGCAGTGGGGGGCCTGCATTTCCAAATCTGGGAGTAATAAGACTCCCCCCTATGGTAAACTGCCTCAATGACTTCTGTTTAAAATTTCCAAGCACATATCAACTGACTGCCCCTTTGGGGGGAAAGATTGCTCTTCGTGCAAAGAACTGGGAACTCATTACCCAGGACAAATGGGTTTTAAATATAGTGTCCCAGGGATACAGATTTCACTTTCACACATTGCCAACACCAGGCGGGTGGACGGACCTACCACCGAATCAATGGGCAGAGGCCCAAAAACAATTACTTTATCTCTTAAGCATGGAGGCTATTCATCTGGTACCGGAAGAGGAAAAGGGACAAGGTTTCTACTCGAGACTTTTTCTGGTACCCAGAAAAGACAATTCATGGCATCCTATCCTGGACCTGTCTACTCTAAACACCTTTTTGGAAATTCCAAAATTCAGGATGCTGACTCTTCACCAATTACTTCCCATGCTAGGCAAAGATGCCTGGTTGGCAACACTAGATTTAAAAGAAGCATACCTGCACAGCCCAATCCGGGAATCTTGCAGAAGATACCTACGCTTCAAAGCAGGCTGCACACACTATCAGTTCTCTGCACTGCCCTTTGGCTTATCTACTGCACCCAGGGTATTCACAAAGTGCCTAGCTCCAGTAATTGCATTTTGCAGGCAAAGAAATTTTCAAATATACCCATACCTGGATGATTGTCTAATTCAGGCAGAAAACCAGGACATACTTTTGAATCATCTGGCCTTTGTGCAAAGGGTTCTAACTTGTCTGGGGTACACCATAAATGAAAAGAAATCACACCTGGTACCCTGTCAACAAATTATATTCCTGGGAGCAAGCTTGAATACAACTTCCCAGATGGCTTACCTCACGCCAGAGAAACAAATTCATTTGACAACCTACTTCAAACAAGTGGCCACAAAAACCCTGCTATCTGCAAGACAAATACTGCAAGCCTTGGGGTTCATGGCCTCCTGCATTCTTCTAATTCCATATGCAAGACTGCATATGAGGAAACTACAGTGGTACCTAAAAAGCCTATGGTGTGAACATTCTCAGGATCTAGAAGCAATGATTCCTATCATACCTCGCCTGTGCTTGAAATTCCTTTGGTGGGCAGAGGCCTGCCACCAAAGCAAGGGACTACTTTCACACCACCCCCTGCCGCCCGAACCCTAACAGCAGACGCATCAGACTATGCATGGGGGGCTCACCTGGCAGGGAAGTGCATTCAGGGCAAATGAAACCCAAGTCAAATGCACCTGCATGTCAATCAAAAAGAAATATTAGCTGTACAGAATGCTCTGACAGCCTTCAAGGACCTCATTCTTCTGGTAAAGATGGACGACACCACTGTTATGTGGTACATAAACAAGCAGGGGGGTACACGTTCTTACCCCCCTCTGCAGACTAGCCATGGCATTGTGGAACACAGCCTTGAGCTACCAAGTGCACCTACAGGCTCAATTCCTCCCAGGAAAATTAAATGCACTGGCAGACGGACTCAGCAGAAACCTCATAGACCCACATGAGTGAAAACTGGAGCCAAGGATGTTGTTTAGTCCAATCTCGCCTACATCCTTAGCCGTGGGTTCGGAGCCAAATATCTGCTCCAACTCGGCCAAACTTTTCTAGCTGGAAGTCTGCTATTGGCTGGGCTAAGAAGGTATCCCATGTTGCACTGCTCCTTATCCCCAGATCTCGTTTGCCACTTGTGTAGCTCGGACGTGGTCTCGCTGTTGGCTGTGGCTAAGTATCCTTTTTTCTAATTCTTCTTGATAGATTTTGCTGAAAAAAAAAGCTATTTTAATAGCTATTTCCTTAGTGTTTTTTGAGCTTAATTGTTGTGTGATTGGTTGTTGTGGTATCCCGCTAGCTGTTCCAACGGGCTAGGCCCTTTTCAGTTAGAGGACCTAGTCCGTCCCCTTACTTGTCTCTGTTTTCGTTCTTGGCTTCTAAAACCATTTAAATTAGAGGTTTTAGTGTCTTCAGTGGCAAAACAACCGTTTTAGTTAGAGGTTTGTTAGTCCTAGTCATCCTAGTGTGTGTCTCTTTGACTTTGTTCAGTAGTTTGTGGAGATTTTTGTTCAGCTAAGTTCCCGCTTAGTGTGGTGTTTTTTGTGTGCCTGTAGTGGTGTTTTTCCAGTCAGGCAGTGACTTCTCATTAGTTGGGCTTGGTGATTATTTCGAGATGTCTAAGGATTCCAAGGAGGACAAACCTTCGGGTTTTAAAAAGTGCTCTAAGTGTGGCTACAAGATGTCCATCACCGATGGACATTCAATATGTGTTTATTGTCTGGGAGCAATCCACCTGCAGGAGTCCTGTAGCTTCTGCCATGCTTTTAGTCCCATGGTGCTCCAAGAAAGAAAGAATAAATTAATCCTGAAGGGACTCTTAAAACCCTCGTTTGAAGAGACCATGGATTCGGCTTCCAGCTCAGTCAGAATCCACTAAGTCTAAAATGAGATCTCAGGCTCCCATCAGTCTCCTCTGAGCCACCGGAGAAAGTGATGATACTAGCTTCAACCTCCTCTGCTCCACTGTCCTCAGGGCCGCAGGAAGTGTCGGTGTTGATGGAACCGGCGTCGGCTCCAGTTATATTGGAACCTCTTCGGAGCCGATCGCCCGGTACTAGACCAGCGTCTCCTGAGAGGAGATCCAGATCTCCCTCCCTGTCCTCCAAATCCTCCAGGACGCTTTCAGATGTGGATGTCGATAGGGTGGTGCAGAGGCTCCTGCAGTCACCGGTTTTTGCTAAATTGTTCTCTGCTCCGTCCCAGTCTGCTCCGGAGCCTGTTCTGTTATTTTCTTTGATTCCTCTGAGCGCATCTCTGTCGTCTGAGCCGGAATGCTCCGCTCCGTGTGATGTTCCTAGGTCGGTGCCGATGGCCCCTCCGGGCTCATTGGTACTGACGTCCGCTCCGTCCTCGTCAGCTCCGTCCATGGGGTTCGGGACTCGGAATTCCTCGTTCGGGCCCGAGGGGGACACCTCGGGACACCTTTCGGTTCCGAGTCTCCCTCTCGGTGCCTTGGCTCATGGAACCCCAGCTTCTGTCGTGATCTCGGAGGTTGGCCGCTCCTCGAATTCAGGGGGCCCAGCTTTTGAGGCCATGCAGAGTGCGCTGGCCAGATCTTCAGCCACATCATGCGGGTCGGTCATTCTGTCCCCTACCACTCCAGTGAGCGCCTCTGATCGCCACCTATCAGTAGACAGCGGAGCCTCAAGGCCTAAGTATACCCCCATGGTTGGTCCCCAGGTTTCTGAGGGCCCCTCAGAGTCTTTGCCTGAGGAGCCCCCCAGAAAGAAAATGTGCAAGAGGAAGCACATAGACTCCCAGGATGAGTCTCTCACCTCAGATACTGACCTCAAGGAATCTGAGGGGTCCTCCAAGTCATCTTCTGATTATGTTTCTTTCTCTGACATCCTGGAGATATTGAAACAGAGGTGACTGGCCATCCAAAGCCCCCTCCGAGGAGGAGTCTGTCTTCCTTAAGACCTTTGGTGCTCAGCCCTCCGCCCTCCTGGGTGTCCCCACCCTTCGACAAGCTCCTGGATTTAATTTGACGGAGGGTGTGGGAGAACCCTGATTCTGTGGAACCCGTACCCAGGAGACCCAATAAATTTCTGTCTGCTCCCCAGTGTAAGGAGTTTTTGTCCAAAGGAGTCCCTGTGGATGCCATGGTGGTGGGGGTGGCCACTCAAAAGGAAGTAGCTGAGACTTCTTCCTCCGTCCATCCTCCTAACAAGGAGTCTAGGACCATGGACCGGTATGGGAAGCGTACCCTCTCATCAGCAACCTTTACCTTATGGTCGCTGAACTACCTGTCTCATTTAACTCTGCTCCAGAGAGATCTCAAGGAGTTAGGAAGAACTCTCACGGGTAACGTTCCTGAGGCGGTGGCCCAGACGGTTAATGCCCAGGTCTCTACCCTCAACTGCATCGTTAACTCCTCCATGCGGCTCATTTCAAACGCAGCTGAGGGTGCGAGTAGGGCAGCAAGCTCAGAAGTCACCGTTAGGAGGCAAGTCTGGATGCGCCTTTGTCATTTCGCGGAGGCCTTCAAGTCTTCTTTCACTGACTCCCCCTTTGGTGGTTCTTCTTTGTTCGGAACCAAGGTGAAAGACACCCTCACCAGGTGTGAGCAAGAGGGAAAGAGACTGCTGTAGGGGTCCGTTTTTCCTTTCCCTCTAGGCCTTACCCCAAGGCCCGGGGGGGGGGGGAGATGTGGTTCAAAAAGTCAGAGATTCTTTCCTGGTGCACAGGGTGAGCCCCCCTCCAGAGGCAGAGGAGGGGAAGGTTATTCAGGGAGATGCCACCCTAGAGGCAGAGGGTCCCCCCGCAATTCAGGAGACCGTGATTCCTTTCGTGGCTCTCCCTAACGTCGTTCCTGATGGGATACCAGACTGTGCTTTTCCGGAGCAAAGCATCACCCAGGACCGATGGGTATTACGAATAATTTCCGGAGTTTATGTCATCCCCTTTTCGTCAGATCCCCATCCAGTCAGAAAAATCCTGGATGTTCCACCCAGTCAAAGGGATCATGCAGCTTCAGAGGTTTCAAAGCTGCTAGAGAAAGGATCCATCCAGCATGTCCCCTCAGACCAGATCGGATTAGGGACTTGCGATTCTTTTTGGTGCTGAAAAGAACAGTGGACCTGAGACCCATATTAGATCTCAGTCAACTAAACAATTATGTACAAAAGTCCAAGTTCCGTATGGTCACCGTACAGTCAGTTCTCCCGTTGTTGGGAAAGGAAGTATGGATGTGCTCCATAGACCTCAAGGATGCTTACTACCACATCAAAATGGACAGGGCATCCAGGAGTCACCTACGCTTCCGGCTGGGAGCCAGTCATTTTCAGTTTTGAGCCCTGCCCTTTGGTCTCACCACAACCCCCAGGGTGTTCACCAAGTGTATGGCGGTGGTGACAGCTCACTTGAGACGTCAAGGATTCCAAGTGTTTCCGTATCTGGACGACTGGCTCCTCACCGCCCCCACCAGGCATCTACTAATCCAAACCAGGGACGCTACCATCATTGTCTGTCAACAGTTAGGCACAACATTGAACTGGGAAAAATCTGCCTTGTTGCCCTCACAGCATGCCATTTTTATAGGTGCAGAGCTAGACACCGTTCAAATGCGAGCCTTTCTACTGCAGGAAAGAATCCATCTTACAGCAACAAGTGCACACCCTGCTACCCCTGAGGAAAACAAAGGCAAGATGGGTTCTCCAGCTGCTTTGGGACTATGGCAGCAACAATCATGTTAGTCCCTCTAGCGAGACTGCACATGAGGCTCCTTCAATGGCTCCTCTTCGCTCGGTGGTCTCCCCAGAAACTTCCACTTTCCCACACTATTTTGCTCACAGACAGATGCAAACAGGATCTCAGTTGGTGGCTTTGCACCAGCAATCTGGACAAGGGGAAACCTTTGGTTCGACTTTTGGTTGCCACAGTGACCACGGACGCCTCCCAGATGGGGTGGGGGGCATTATCTTGGCAGGACAGTCCAAGGCACGTGGCAAGACCATGAGATACATCTGCATATCAACGTCCTAGAGATGAGAGCGGTGCTACGTGCGTTGCAGGCACTTCAGAGCTTTCTGCCTCTAGGGACTATTGCTATATACTCGGACAGTATGTCAGTGGTGTGGTATCTGAACAAACAGGGAGGAACCGGATCATATCCCCTGTGCAGAGGTGCCATGCAAGTGTGGCAGTGGGCAGTATCTTCCCAACGGTTTCTGGTGGCAACGCACATTCCGGGGAAGTCCAACGTGATAGCAGACAGGCTAAGCAGAGCTATTCTGATGCCTTACGAGCGTTCCCTGAATCTAGTGGCAGAACGAATCTTCAGCAGATGGGGTTTCCCTTGCTGCAACCTTTTTGCCAGCCCCCTCAATGCCAAATGCAGCAGCTACTTCACGCTGATCCCCCTTCAAGGGGAGTCGCCCAGGGACGTTCTAGTCCACCATTGGCCCTCCGGTCTACTTTATGCTTTCCCTCCGTTTCCCTTGCTAGCAAAAGTGATTCAGAAAGCTATAGCCTTGGGAAGCAAAATGATTGATTGCTCCACACTGGCCTTGTCAAGTCTGGTTCCCCTTTCTCCACCCCTACATTGTGGACACACCTTGGACTCTGGACCCTCAACCAGACTTACTGACACACATGTCGGGACAGTTCCACCCCTCTGTGCGGACCCTCCGGTTGAAAGCCTGGCTACTCCACTTCTGTCGTTAGTTAGGCTTCATCATTTTTTACCAGAGGTAGTTCATATTTTATCTTCCTCTCATAAGCCCTCTACTAGGAAGATTTATTCCAGCAAATGGAAGAGGTTTTCTATTTGGGCTCGTACCCAAGGAATTGACCCTTACACAGCTCCAATTGCCTCTGTCTTGGAGTTTTTGTCTATTTTTTTCCAGGAGGACTCAGCATCCGCTACCATTAAAGTTCAATTGGCAGCAATTTCTAACTTTCATTTTGCTAATGAGCCTAGTCTAATGGCTCACAGACTCTGTAAGGCTTTCCTGAAAGGCACCCAGTTACTTCGTCCTCCTGTTTCAGAACCTATCATGCCCTGGGATCTAAATTTTGTTCTGCAAGCCCTTACTTCTCCACCCTTTGAGCCTGCAGCTACCTGTGACTTAAAATTTTTGACCTGGAAAACTGCCTTTTTATTAGCCATCACATCAGCTAGATGTGTTTCAGAAATTCAGGCTCTTTCTATTAAACCTCTATACTTGATATTTCATAAAGACAGGGCTTCTCTTAGACAAAACCCTTCCTTTCTTCCTAAAGTGGCATCCATATCTAATCTTAATCAATCTATTGAGTTGCCAGTGTTCTTTCCCCATTTTTCAAACAAGGCAGAATTTAGATTTCATCAATTGGATGTACACAGGCAGTTACGTTTCTATCTGCACAGAACCAAAGATATCCGAAAATCTGATTAACAGAATTGGGTCCCCTGTCTCCAAGATCACCCTATCCAGATGGATATCAAATTGCATCTCTTTCACTTATTCCTCAGGGGGTAAAGACCTGCCATTTCCAGTCAAGGCTCACTCTACTCGGGCTGTATCCACTTCTACAGCTTATCAGGCCAGATTATCTATGGATGATATTTGTGCTGCAGCTACCTGGGCTTCTCCGCACACCTTTGTTACTCATTACAAGTTGGACGTGGTATCTAGGGGCAGGTCTTCCTTTGGTTCCACAGTACTCAGGAGTTTCTTCCTCTGAGCCACCCAGGATGTAGGTGCTGGGGACGCTTTCCCACGGGTAAGAATGTAGGCGAGATTGGACTACATAACATCAAGAAGCTATGTACTCACCATAGCGTTCAGTGTATGTAGTCCATCTCGCCTCACATTCTTACTTACCCTCCCACCTTTCCCCCTTCCTGGAGGATCTGAAGGTTAGGGCTGGTTTTTAGAGCTCCCTTCACCTTTGTTTTATTCCTTTTTCTTGGATGTGGTTATGCATGAGGTATGAGTGTGGTGTTTGCAGCAAACTAAGATCTGGGGATATGGAGCAGTGCAACATAGGATACCTTCTTAGCCCAGCCAATAGAAGACTTCAAGCTAGAAAAGTTTGGCCAAGTCGGAGCCGATATTCGGCTCCGAACCCATGGGTAAGAATGTGAGGTGAGATGGACTACATACATCGAACGTTATGGTGAGTACATAACTTCTTGATTTTCAACATGTTGATAAGTAAATGGGGGAGCCCAGATGTAGACCTGTTTGCTTCTCCCCAGAACTACCAATTAGACAAATTTTTCACAAGGACTTCCCACAAGCAAGCCTGGAAAATGGATGCTCTGTCCTTCAGCTTGAAAAACCTATTAGTCTATGCCTTCCCCCGTCTGCCTCTGCTTTCCAAAGTACTACTAAAAATCAAACAGGATAAACCAAGGATGATTTTGATTGCTCCAGACTGGCCACGCCAACACTGGGTTACCCCCTCCTGCGCAGTGTGTCACGGTTATCCCCATGGCACCTGCCTCAGACTCCTTCCCTGTTGTCTCAGCAGGAGAACAAGATGCTGCACCCTCTTCTGCTTCTAACACTGAACCTTGCAGCCTGGCTAATTACATAATCTCTCCTCTACCATCCCCCAGTAAACCTGTGATGGATATCATTTTAGAGGCAAGGAGGCCTAGTACTAGAAAATCTTATGCTGAAAAATGGAAAAGATTCTGTGCCTGGAACCAATCTCAAGGGATGAGCACAGCTGTGCCCAATTTACCTCAGATTTTACAATACTTAACTGAGATGCTTCACAAGGGCCTGTTTTATTTCCTCCATTAAAATCCACGCCTCAGCCATTTCAGCTCATTATAGCACAGAATCTCACCTCTTCTCTCATCCGCTGCTCAAGCAGTTCCTCAGAGGGGCCAAAAACTTGAGACCACCCAGGAGAGCTTCAACCCCAGCCTGGGACCTTAACTTTGTTTGGAGAAACTCACTCTACCTACTTTCGAGCCAGTTTCTACTGCAGACGTAAAATTTATTTCTTGGAAAACAGCTTTTCTTTTAGCAATCACTTCAGCTAGAAGGATAACTGAATTACAGGCACTTATAGCAGTAGAGCCTTTCGTCATCTTTCATGCGGACAGGGTGTCCCTCAGAACCAATCCATCCTTCATGCCCAAGGTGGTATCCAGTGTGGCTCTTAATCAGTCGATTCATTTGCCAACATTCTATCCCAATCCACAGAACAAAGGGGAACAGATACTGCATTCCTTAGATGTGCACAGACAACTTAGATTCTACTTGGACAGGACTAAACCTCAAAAGAAATCTGAACAACTGCTGGTGGCATTTGCTGCAGAGGCAGAGGGGAAGGCTATTTCAAAGCAAAACAATTTTTAAATGGATAGGCCTTTGCATTAATTTCTGCTGTAAACATCATGGAAAACCTATCCTCTAGGGGATCAGACCTCACTCCACCAGGGCTGCATCTACCTCTACAGCCTTTCTCAGAGGCGTCCCTACCAGGGACATCCTAGAAGCTGCTACCTGGAGATCTGTACATACTTTCACCAAGCATTATCATTTGCCAATTTTCTCTAAATCCAGAGCTGGCTTTGCCACTGCAGTCTTGCAGGGCCTTATTTTCTGGTCTTAATGCTATCTAAATTCCTCCCCCCAACCATAGCTTTGGGAATCTACCCAACTGTAATGACTGCAACAGTGAAACACGAAGAACATAGTACAGTTGTGTACACTTACCATAAATGTAGATGTTCGAGTGTATTCACTGTTTGTTGCAGTCCTGGTTACCCTCCCTCCAGCTCCCTAACATCTTTTGACTATACCTCTACTTTCCTTTACTATGCTCAAAAGCCTTTTTGGTGTATTTGCTTTTTTGTTGAAGGTATATCATTGTACTTTTATATTTAATTGCTTCCCATTAGGGGGCACCTGACGTCTGGGGCAAGAAAAACTGATGTAATGGCTTTGGCTGCATGTTTTATACCCCTGACAACCTGACGTCATGGAAGAAGGGACAGCAACCATTGCAGGACCCAAGACTTTGTTAGTCAGGCTGACTGAGGGCTACCTGCAAGCAGATAACTCAAATGTAATGACTGCAACAGTGAATACACTCGAACATCTATATTTATGTTAACTGTACACAACTGTACTTTGTGGGGCTTCAAGAAGATTTTGGGAAGAATTATCAGCTTTCAGCTGGGTATATTATTTATGGGTGGGGACTGGAACTTTACAATAATTGGGATGCATCAGGGGGACAGGGAAAATCTGACAAAATTGGGTAGCTTTATGATGAAATCTATGAGAATATTAAGTAAGATTTGAATTTAGTAGTAGGACCTCGGACAGAATTTACATATTCTCCATGGTACAATAACTGGTTTAGACTGGATAGAAATTATATTTCACTGGAACATTTGCATTTAATTGAAAGCTTTGACACATGTCCAGTAACTGATTCTGATAATGCACCAGTAAAAAATGAAGGTAAAGATTCAGGGTAATGAGGTTGAAAATGAGACACTGGTACTTTTAAGGACAGGGTAGTTGACATTATCTGAGAGTTACTGGGGAAGAGAGACATTCTTTTAGAAGGGATAGCTACTGTAGTGAGTGGGATAAAATGGAAAATGGAAGTTTAAAAATAGGATAGAAATAAAAAAAGATATGAGGAAGAATAAATAAGAATTACTTAGAGGGGCTTGCAAAAGTTAAAGTATTGCAGAATAAGAGGATGAGCAAGTACAGAGCATTAAAGGGATGATAATGGAGTATGTAATTCATGCGTTTAGAAAGGTTGGTGTTAACTGTTTTGTGTTAGTAACTTCAGAGCACACAAACTTTTATCAAGACAACTTTGGCAACAGAACGCACAAAGGTTTGTCACCAAACTTGTCCTATGACGAGAGAAATAACCAGATACATTTCCTCTAATCACATGAAAATTTGTACAAAACAGTGGACTGCAGGAGCCACTAAAAGGCACAAATGGAAATGTTTATGGTAGACTTAATTATGCTAAGTTTACAGGGAAATGAGGCTAAACAATTAATAGTTAAAATAGGAAGAGATGATTTACAAACCATGTTGTATAATCAATCAGTAGGAAGGTGTCCAGAAACAGAATGGCATTCCTGTGGAAGTCTGAAAGTCGGAAGGGAAGAAAGTGATAGAAGTATCTTAATGGTTTTGTTTGACAATATTTTAAAAGGAGGGGTAGCACCAGCATCTAGAAAGCTTTAGTAGCTGTTATTACTCAGAGGGTAAAAGAACCTTCACTCCCAGCTTCATAAAAACTACTTCAGTTTTAAACAATGGCTAAAGTGTCTGTAGTAGCTAAGAGAATGGCGGAGGTAGTACCAAAGTTAATAGATATGACTCAATGTGATTTTGGGAGCGGAGGCAACATTTGATGACATTAATAGAGCAGTGAAGCAGAGTGTAAGAAAGTAATTCTGCTGTTGGTGCTGATCGGTTTTACTGCAGAGGAAGCATTTGCTAGAGTCAGCTGATATTTTAAATAGGACGGTGGGCATATTGTGTACATTGGTAGATTCATACGGTTAATAAGGAGGATATATGAACGGTCATAGGCAAGAATTAAGGTGATAAGATTCCACTTAAGGTGTATCTGAACAGGGGAAACAGGCAGGCATGTCCTCTTTCCCCACTGTTTGCTTTATATTTAGAGCCACTAGCAAAGAATTTAAGTGGATGTTCATCGTGCATACAGCTGCGGTCATAACAGATGGGTTCTCCTGCCGTCAGGCGGGTCCTCGGTCGGCCGAATTCCAAAGTCTAGGTCCGGCGTCGGTTGTCGTCACTTCTTCCCTGACGTCAGTGCGACAGGGGTATAAAGGAACCAGCCGACGCCATTTTCTTCAGTCTTTCTTGCCGCGCGGTGCCCGAAGCAGAAGCAGTTCGCAAGTGCCGGTTGGCCAGCTCCTGAGATTATGAAATTTGGAAACTGAAGTCTTCTTAAAAGCTAAGTACCCCGTTGGGGAAACTTTTCTTGCCTCAGACCGATGTCAGACACAGTTAATAATTGTATTTCTTGTGGGAAGCAAATACCGCATAAGGATTTCCATTCCCTCTGTATACCTTGTTTAGGCCCAGACCACAACGTCTCGGTCTGTCGCTTTTGTGCTACATTCAACAAACGCACTATTAAGCGTCTGGCGGAGTTCGCCCAGCATTATTTTGGGAAAGCATTTTAACTATACTATGTCGTCGGATACTCCGACTCCGGTTTTGTCTAAAAACGCAAAGACAAGGACCGACACACGAGGTCTGCGCCCTCTACCGACACCACGCCAAAGCAGACTACACGTGGTCCGGTTCTCAGTGAGGCGCCTACGCAGCCCCTGATTACAGACGACACTTCTTTGACGGTGTCTCCTGTGCCCGAGGTCACAGGCTCCTCGGCCCACACCCCGACTACAGATACCGAAGCCACTCTTGGCATTGAAACTCAGAATGTGGACAGGTCCACCTCTACTCAAGGTGTCTTCAGACCTTCCTCTTCTTTCTCCATCAAGGCTTTCACAAAGTCTAAAGCAATCATGCACTCTAAGAGACCAGCTACACAGGGCCCATCTCCAGGCCCCATGCCTAAGAAAACAGATGCTTAAAATGGCTGAGGATTTAATTACTCTAATCAGAGGTTCTCAGCCCCCACCGGACAAAAGGCCCAGAGTGGAGGAAGATTCCCCCTCCTCTGATCAGGGCTCCATTATTTCAGAGCACTCTGATGATGATGAACATTCTTACTCCCCTTTTGAAGACTCTGATGCGGAGGAGTCCATCCCTTCTCTATCCCCCCCCTGAGGATTACTCATTTGGGGAAACTTTGCATACCTTAAGGGAACACTTCCACTGTGAAGGCCAGGATTATTCAGATTCCAAGAAAAGGCTCAGGGAATTTCTCTTGTTACCTCAGCGTAGGCCTCTGGCTATACCTCCTGTCTTGGACATCCTAGATGAGGTTTACTCGGAAGCCTGCCTTAACCCGGACTCTCTACTTCCAGCTCCAGTTAAGCCTGACAGGTACTACAGGGTTCCTGACTCACACCAATTTCTTTACAAAAGCCATGCTGCTGACCCAGAAACCATCTCACAGGGCCCCAAGGGAGTTGAGGCCTCCATTGCCAAAAATCCATTGCCTTCCGAGAGAGATTCCAGATCCTTAGAAAGGTGGGGGAAAAAGGTATATACCTCGGCTACATTATCCATGAGGGCCTTAAACTGTCAGTTTCATATGCTAAAATACCAACAGTTTTTATCACAATTGAAGAGTAAAATGTTGCAACCTGAACAACCAGACTTGAAGGAGTTGCAGGATTTGATGCATAGTGCAGAACAAGTGGGTAGGCATACCTTACAATGTGGTTTTGATGCTCTAGAGGCCTCATGTAGAGCTGCTGTTACAGGATCAGTCATACGTAGGCATGCCTGGCTCAAGGAACAAGCCTTGCCTGATCATGTGAAAGCTAAATTACTAGACGCCCCTCTTCAAAAGGATGTACTATTTGGTGCTAATGCTGAGGAGGTATTAAGGAAAATGGAGGAAAAGACTAAATCAATGCAAACCGTGAAAGAATTTCTACAGGTTCAACCCCCACGTTTTAGTAGAAATTGGCCTTCCAAAAACTGGTCCTTTCCTGCCACAGACAGACCCCAAAGAGGCAGATACAGGCGCCTGAGGGGCAGAGGACAATCCCAAGGATCGTATAGAGGCAGATAATGGCAAGCTCCTACACAGAGGTGGTGAGGACAACTCGCAATCCTTCAGAAAGCAAACCCAATGACTTTCCCCTTTGCATGCCAACCAGGTTTCAAATGGCAGCCCCCTTAGGAGGAAAGCTGGCATTATTTTCAAAAAATTGGCATGTTGTCACAAAGGACAAATGGATCCTGGACATTATAAACAGAGGCTACAAATTCCATTTTCACACCCTTCCAAAAATGAGAGGCATGCCAAACCTGCCACACAATCAAAGGGCAGAGGCACAAAAGCAAATTACAGATCTCATAAACATGAAAGCTATTCAAGAGGTACCTACGCATCTAACAAGGTCAAGGTTTTTATTCCAGGCTATTTCTGGTGCCAAGGAAGGGAAAAGATTGGAGACCTATTTTGGATCTATCTATCCTAAACACATTTCTACTCGTACCAAAATTCAAGATGCTCACTCTACAGCAACTTCTTCCCATGCTGGGCAAGGAGTCTTGGCTGGTAACATTGGACCTCAAGGAGGCATACCTGCATGTCCCAATCAGACAAAATTGCAGAAGGTACCTCAGATTTCTTGCAGGTTCAACCCATTATCAATTCTCTGCATTGCCCTTTGGCTTGTCTACTGCACCCAGAGTATTCACGAAATGCCTGGCATCAGTAATTGCCTACCGCAGACTTCAAAGGATACAAATATATCCCTATTTGGACGACTGCCTGATCCAAGCGGACAGCAAGCACATTCTTCTGAAACATCTGGCTTATGTAATAATGTTATTGAAATCTCCGGGATACACCGTCAACAAAAAGAAATCAAGGCTAATACCCTCTCGGAAGATAATTTTCCTGGGTGCCAATTTGGACACAAACACCCAGATGGCCTACCTCTTGCCAGAGAAGCAGGGGCACCTAATACAATATTTCAGAACACTAGCAAATTGCACCAGGCTGACTGCAAGGAAAATACTGCAGGCTCTGGGATTCATGGCATCTTGCATCTTACTAATCCCATGTGCAAAGCTGCATATGAGGAAACTATAGTGGTACCTGCAAAACATATGGTCTCAACACAGCCACAGTTTGGAAACAATAATACCACTAATTCCATGTCTGCAAAAGGAATTTCTGTGGTGGGCTCAAGCATGTCAAACAAACACAGGTCTTCCATTCAGCAAGCCTCAAGCAAATCAAGTCATCACAACAGACACCTCAGACTACGCCTGAGGGGCGCACATGACAGATCGGTGCATTCAGGGCAAATGGTCCCAAAAAGAAAAGCACCTTCACATCAATCAAAAAGAAATGCTAGCAGTAATAAATGCTATTATAGCTTTCAAGGACCTTCTACAACCAGGCCAGTTATTGATAAGAACGGACAACACCACAGTTATGTGGTACATAAACAGGGAGGAACACATTCTTACCCCCTATGCAGACTGGCCATGTCACTTTGGAACATGGCCATGGACTTACAAATGGAACTACAAGCACAGTATTTGCCAGGCAAGGAAAACACGCTGGCAGACAACCTAAGCAGGAATATGACAGATCCGCACGAATGGAGATTGCATCCAAAAGTTTTTACAGAAATAATCCAAGAATGGGGAAGGCCAGACATAGATCTCTTTGCCTCCCACAAGAATCACCAATTGACAAAATTCTGCTCAAGGATCTTCCAAGGCCTGGAGAGTGGATGCTCTTTCTTTCAGTTGGACATCAATGACAGTTTATGCCTTCCCTCCTCTTCCTCTGCTGCCCAAAGTTCTATTAAAGACCAAAGCAGACAGACCAAAGATGATTCTCATTGCTCCGGACTGGCCAAGGCAACACTGGTACCCACTCCTGAGGAGCCT
The DNA here is from genome assembly GCF_019279795.1 of Protopterus annectens. Taxonomy (NCBI): domain Eukaryota; kingdom Metazoa; phylum Chordata; order Ceratodontiformes; family Protopteridae; genus Protopterus; species Protopterus annectens. The sequence continues at coordinate 621,425,543 of NC_056750.1, read as the reverse complement.
GACGCATTCCCCACCATGGACCCTGCCTCTAATGCCTCTTCTTCTGACTCAGCACAGTTTCAAAACTCTTCACAGCCAGCTAAAAACACTCAATCTAGCTGCATGGAAGATTCCTTAGCATCTCAACAGGCCCTACTCTCCAAGGAGGTGCAGGATGTCATTTTGGAGGCCAGAAGGCCATCAACTAGAAAAGCTTACTCCACAAAATGGAAACGTTTTTGTGTGTCGAATGAGAAAAAGGGCCAGGATCCTGGAAAACTGAATTTACCTCAAATACTACAATATTTGGCTGAACTGCTATGCAGTGGACTTTCTTTCTCCTCCATCAAAATCCATGCCTCAGCCATTTCTGCAGAATACAACACTGATCCACCTTTATTCTCTCACCCTCTCTTAAGACAGTTCCTCAGAGGGGCTAAGAATTTAAGGCCTCCAAGGAAACGACCAATACTTGCTTGGAATCTTAATTTCATTCTGGAAAAATTGACCTTGCCTCCCTTTGAGCCAGCTGCCTCTTCAGATTTGCAATATTTGTCCTGGAAAACAGCTTTCCTTCTGGCTATTACCTCAGCTCGTAGAGTTTCAGAACTACAGGCTCTCATGGCTGTCCAGCCTTTTATCATCTTCCATCAGGACAGAGTTTCCTTACGAACCAACCCGTCCTTTATGCCTAAAGTGGTATCCAGGGTAGCTTTAAATCAGGCCATACATTTACCTACTTTTTATCCTAATCCTCAAAACAAAGGGGAGAGATTACTACATTCCTTGGACATCCACAGACAGCTGCGTTATTATTTGGACAGAACAACTCCTTGTGGCCTATGTGGTAGGAGCTCAAGGGAAGCCAATTTTCAAACAGACAATCTCAAAATGGATAGCCCACTGCATACGCTCTTGCTATTCCTTTCATGGCAAAACTGTTCCTACAGGCATTAGAACTCATTCCACCAGGGCCACAGCCACCTCTGCAGCCTTCCTTAGAGGAGTTCCTACCAAGGATATTTTGGAAGCAGCCACTTGGAGTTCTGTGCATACCTTCTCCAAGCACTACGACCTACCATTATACTCCAAATCTAGAGCAGGCTTTGCCACTGCAGTCTTGCAGGGCATTTTGGCTCCTCCTAGTTCCAACTAGTGCCTACCACCCCTTTCTTAGCTTTGGGATTCTACCCATCTGTTATGACTGCAGCTGTATGCACGATGAACATAGTACAGTTTTGTACCTACCATAAATGTAGATGTTCGAGTGCTAATACAGCTGCAGTCCAGGTTTCCCTCCCTCATTCCCCTCTTGAGACAGGCCTATAGGCTAACACATCCTCATACAACCTGATTGGGGTTTTCATTTATGATGTATTTGCTTGCAACTACTGTATTTTGATTATATAGCACTGCATTATCACACAAATTTATTATTGCCTTCCTTCTGGGGGCACCTGACATCTGGGGCAAGAAAAACTGAAGAAAATGGCGTCGGCTGGTTTCTTTATACCCCTGTCACACTGACGTCAGGGAAGAAGCGACGTCAACCGACGCCGGACCTAGACTTTGGAATTCGGCCGACCGAGGACCCGCCTGACGGCAGGAGAACCCATCTGTTATGACTGCAGCTGTATTAGCACTCGAACATCTACATTTATGGTAGGTACAAAACTGTACTTTGAGAAATGGAAAGGCTTAAGTGATATGGTACTCAAGAAAAATTTGCTTTATTTGCAAGATGATTTTTAGTTTATAGTCACTAAAAATGTGACATTGTGTAAAATTTTGAGACTCTTTCTAGTCATTCTGAGATGTAAAATGAAAAAGTAAAGGCTATAATAGTAGTATGTCCCTATGCATTACTTGGTTTAGCAGTGCCCCTACCTATGGGGACACAGAATGAAACATTTAGGTGTATGGATTAAAAAGGCTTATGTTATGGTAGCTAAAAATATGTGGGGATATGCTGAACAAAAAAAAATACAAAAATTGAGAAATTAGAAACTGCTGAACATGGGTGTGGGTAGTAAGATGTAAGCAGTAACTATTCTTTTAGTCCTTTTATGTGCAGGTTTGGCTTATTTTTATCAACCAGTGCTAACGTTGTAGATGTGTAATAATAAAGAGCTGAAGGAATTTATTTGGAAGAAGAGGAGGGCAAGGAATAAATGGGATAAGCTGATTCTTCCCATTGAAGAAGGTAGTTTAGGATTTTTCTGATTTGTGCTGCATAGTTAAGGCTGTTATAAATGTCTCAAGCAGAAGGTTATAAACTGATGTGGAAAAGGATGATGATGAAATGGGGAGGTTGAGAGATAGACTAAAGCTTTACCTTCCTGATTGTGTATGTCCATTGTATGACCTCATCTCAAGTGCATTGGGTCATAAAAGACGGTGATACATGCAAAATCCTCAGACTCTTTCCACCAGCCTGAACACAGCTCTTGCAGTCATCAGACTGATCCATGTTTGGTCTTTGATACTGTTGGCTTTGCTAATCATTGTCAGGTAAGTACCTCATTAGGGAACCTTCCTTTACTTACTTAGAGCTGTGGATTAAAATTGTTAGGTTTCAGCTAGGAGGGATAAGTGCAAGTGCTGTAGGCAGATTCTGTACAAGGACTTGCACACTAAGTGCCTTCTTTGTGTAGACTGAGATCACAACTATAAATCCTGTTTAATTTGTCAGTCATTCATAGCTAATATCCTCACATCAAGACTTTCCTTGCTCAATACATTCCTTGAAACCCAGCAATTGAAATGTGTAGCCCATTATAAGATGGCAGGCTCTCAGGACCCCAACACCATCTTTTCCCCTACAAAAAAAAAAAAAAAAAAAACTCAAGACCCTGAGATGATTCCCAGTCCAACATCTCTGAGTCTGACATGCTCACTGAAGTGGTCAAACCTGCGATACCAATGAGTACCACTCAGGTGCCCACTACAAAGGACCACATTGGAGAACTGTATGGCTCCCGAGGCTATCACAGACAAAACCACGTCTTATCTAGGAGGCCCCTCAGGAAATCCCTCAGATCCTTGTATGGGAGGATCTTCCTGGTATGCTTATTGACAGGCTCATACATGCAGATGTCATCCCAAAAAAGAAGAAATAAAAAAAAATCTGACATCTCCTACTCCTTCCAGGACAAAAGAGTAGATGGATTTCTCCCAGGGCTTATTTAAAGCAATCATGGTCCTGAAGCATCCTCCTTTTATGACCAGCTATCTCAAGCTGCTTCACAAAGTCAAGCTTTGGATTCTTCCTCCTCTGAAGTGGATCCTGAACCAGACTCTGCTCATTCTCTGGATTACTCTTTACAGCTTCACTCTCCTGAGCAAGTCTCCTCAGAGGAAGGATACTCCCTTTCACCTGACTCTACTCGAAGAGAATTCCTTTGGATAAACCATTCTCAGCATGATGAGACACTTTGACAGTCAAGGCTTTGAGGTACAAAAGAGATGGTGCAACCTTCTGGAGATGGGTGCTCTGGCTCCTTCACCAATTTCCCCAGTCTTTGAAGCTTATATTGATGCTTTCCATTCTTTTTAAAACTTGGCTCTTGATCATCTGCTCCTAAAAGGCCATACAGGTTTTTATAAAGTTCCTGATGAAGTAGAATACCTATATAAATCCCATGGCTGACCCTGAAGCAATCTCCTTCTCCTTGAATAAGCCAGCCAGGTAGCTTCCCACTGCTAAAGCCTTTGCCTGAGACAGGGACAGCAGGGCCATGGATAGGTGGAGTAAGAAAGTTTACACCTCAGCCACCTTAGCATTCAGGGCTATCAGTTACCAAACACAAATGACCAACTACCTGCTTTCTGTGTTAGTGTTTGCATCAGGTCATGCCAGAACCTCAGACAGCAGATTCTAAACAGTAAATGCAGACCCTTCTAGCCCAAGCCACCGAAATAGGCAGACACAGCATCAAATGCTGTTATGATGCAGTGGATGATGTTTCGAGGGCTGCTGCTACTGGCTCAGTGATCAGACCTTATGCATGGCTCTGTGGTCAACCCATCCATGAAGACTTCAAATCCAAACTCTTAGATTCAGCCTTGGACAGTGACCACAAGCTTGCCAGTCTTTTCAAATCTCAGCAAGATCAAGGCAAAACCATAAGATTGCAGGCAGGTTCTTCTGTCACCAGTGCCTAGATATTATAGGAACTTAGCCATCCAAATCCACTTCCTTCATTAAGAAGGGACCCTAGTCCTTCTCACAAACATAAAAAAGCACCTAGAAAAGATTTTCTGACAAACCACAGAGGGACTTCCTTCAGGGAGGCCTCCCTTTGGTGGCATAGCCTTGTTACTGTCCTCTTATCTCCATTACCCCTTCCTTCCATCCCTTCTCCCCTCTGTCAAAAAGACACTCACTTTCACTTCAGTTCTGGAGGTGGTAACAATAGATAAGCGGGCCCTGACTGTCATCAAAGAAGGCTATGCCATGAATTGGGAAACCTTTTCTTCCATGAAATGAATTCCTAATCCTCCGCCAAACCAGCTTCCCTTGATTGGTGCCATTATTCAGGATTTACTTCCACAGGGCACCATAGAAGAAGGAAAAGGTTATTATTCAAGGATCTTTCTTTTTCCAAGTAAATAAGTGAAATAGTGGCTCTTCCTGGACTGCTCCCTGCTATACATTTTCTTTAAAGTGTGTACTTTCAAAATAGTTTCTCTGCACACCCTCCTGCCTTTCATTCTGCATCAAGCATTTCTAGTTTCCCTAGATGTCAAGAATGCCCACACATCTCACATATCCATTCATCCTGCAGGAGATTCCTCAGGTTCTTCTCTAGCTCTTTTCACTTTGTTTACTGCTTGGTCTTTCTACTGTTTCAAGAGTTTTCACAAAGTATCTAGCACTTGTGGTTGCCATCTGTCGTACTCATGGAATTCAAATTTTCCCATACCTGGATGACCTGTTGCTTCAGGCTCTGTCCATAGGCACTGTTCTGAAACGCCTACATTTCACAGTTCACCTGTTTACCGTCCTAGGATACTCCTTTAACTTCAAGAAGTTTCATGCCATTCCTACTCAGGGCTTCAGGAAAAAGTCCAACGCCTGGCAAGTTTTTGCAGTGGACATCCTGAGGGCCCTAAGTTTCTTGACTGCATGCGTCCCATTTCCCAAGCTACATTTGAGAAGATTTCATTGGTACTTGAAATCAGTTTGGGCACAACACTCATTCTTTAGATACCCTGATCCCTCTAGTCTGTACCAAGGAGTTTCTGTGTTGGGAGAAGCAGTTGTCTCTCAAACCAGGCCTTGCATTTACCCTGGCCCTTTACAACCAGATTCTTCACACTGATGCCACAGGCAGAGCTTGTGGGGCCTGTACAGGCTTCTCTTGAGGGAACATGGTAATCTGAAAGAAGTGACTACTCTTCTGCAGATTTTTTCAAATCTTTGGAAACCAGACACATTCCTGGTGCACATGGGCAATACCATAGTGATGTGGTATATAAACAGTCAGGGAGGCACAAGGTCTTACCCCTTGTGCAGATTGGCACAGGAGGTTTGGCAAGTGGCCACTCAGTTGAACATGACCTTCACAGCGGCCTACATTGCCTCAATGGAGAATGTGTTAGACTCTTTAAGCAGAGACCTCATGGACCCTGACTAATGGGCCCTAAACAGGCAAGTCTTCAATGACATTATACACCACCTGGGGCACTCTGCAGATAGACCTCTCTGCATCTCCAGAGCATCATCATCTCCCTCTGTTCTGCACCAGGACCCCATCTCCTTAGACCTGGAAGACAGACACCTTTTTCCAGTGGAAAGGGAGGGTCATATATGCCTACCATCTGCTGCCATGTATTCCAAACGTCCTTCTAAAAGTGCAAAAGGCCACTGCAGAATTGCTGCTCCTGCTCCCTTCTGGCCAGGACAACATTGGTTCCCCAACCTCTTCCGCCTATCAAAGGGAAACCACTGGAAAATCCCAATACACCCAGACTTAGTCAGGGGGTAGAGTATGTTGCATACTGTTCAAATTGTCCAACATTTTATGTTGGAAAAACTGAACGTAAACTATCCCAGAGGATATATGAGCATATCTATGACATCTCCCATAGCAAGGACACAAATGCTCTATTTAAGCACATAACTAAATTTCCTACTCGTAGCTTTAAATTTTTGGTATACCAGATTATGAAAGAAACCTTGGAGGACCCTGGAAACTAGTTTTAGAAAATAGAGACATGGTGACAAATATATCTGAATGGTGGATTCCCTCCGGGGCTAAATGAAATGATTTCTATTAATAGCCTCCTTAAATTAAAAACATATGACAGATAGTTTATAACATTTGCACCTTTACTTGAATGTGTGTACATAAATATAATTTGTAAAATATGTGGTCTACAAAATATCAGTTGTTTTTAACATTCATCATTTTTAAATGTTGGATTGGAGCTGGTATTGGCTGTTGTATTTTGTGATGTCATGTATTGTCACTATAAAAGGGTTGTTCAGTGTAAAACAGTTTATCTGAAGAAGTTTGGTAATTTATCAGATGAAAGCGATAAACTGTGGAAAATATACTGTTGCCTTTTCTTGCTGCAACCAAGTTGTTTTTAAAATCCCAATACACCAAGACTTAAGTCACCCAACAGAAGGGTTGGCTTCTTCAGCCCCAGTGTAGCCTCTCTGTCACACACTGTGAATGATTGGGTTCTGATCCCTAAAATACATGTATTTTCAGAGCTCGTGGTGCAGGTTTTACAGGAGGCCTGGAAACCTAATACCAGGAAGAGAGGTTTTCTGTTTGGTGTCTTTCTTCTAACCTGGATCCACTTTCTGTGGACGTTTCTTTGGTTCTTATCTGTGTGAATTGCTCAATGCTGGGTTTTCTTATTTTTCTGTTAGGGCACTCATCAGCTATCTCTGCTCATCTGCATTTATCTTCTTCTCTAGCTTCTATATTTGATGCTAAACAATTCCAAACTGATGCCCTTCATATTAGGCATCCCAGGAAGCCTGTTCCTCCTCCCTGGGGTCTTAATTTTGTTTTGGAAAAATTGAATGGGTTCTTTCGAGCCTGCAGCTTCGGCTTCCTTGCAGCTTTGCACTTGGAAGACTGTTCTTTTGTTAGCCCTTAGTTCTGCCAGATGGGTGTTTGAGCTTCAAGCTTTTATGGCTTGTCCTCCTTATTTGGTATTTCATAAGGACAGGATGTCCTTGTGTACTAATCCGTTTTGTATGCTGAAGGTGGTGAATGAGTTGTTCCTTAATCAGTCTATTCATTTGCCCACTTTTTTCACTTCTCCACAATCTGCCAGTCAGAAGGTGCTGCACACATAGATGTGCATAGACAACTCAGATTTTATTTAGATAAAACTAAGACTGTAAGGAAATCTTTTCAGCACTTTGATCTGATGATATCTGTGTCATTATTCCTGACAGATGGGTCTAGGATCTAACCTCTCTGATCCGAGCTGGACACTTTTCAGACACATCCAGAACTTGAGCTCCTCCCCTTTCCCATAATCCCTTGCTACCTTCTAACCCTCAGATCTTGTTTGCCACTGAATCACTTCAGACGTGGTCTAAGCTCAAGTGGTATTTTGTTAGCTTTCTTCTCTCTTTCTTTTTAGATTGATATTGCTATATTTTAACTACTTTCTCTTTCATTTTAACTGTATCTCCTCCCCTCACTGTCAGAACCTAGTTGTTTGTTTAGATGGGTTCTCCCATTTCCTCTTCAAGTGCTTAGCACTTCACACCTTTTCTTAGTGTAGTCTTTCATTAGATAAAAAAAAAAAAAAAAAGACAAGATCTTTGTTAATTTGGTCGTGTGTGCGTGTTGTAGTTTAGTGTGGCTGATAAGCCTGTAGGTTTTAAAAGATGCTCCTTGTGCAGTCAGAAGATGCCGTACTCCAATTCGCGCAAGGAGTGTCTCTTCTGTCTAGGGTTGGCACACCTGGAGGTGTAATGCAACATTTGTGCCACCTTTAACCCCAGGACCGTTGTAGAGTGCCACAATAAGCTTCTCAAAGGTTTGGCGCTTGGGTGGTTGTCTGTCCTCAGACTCCCCTTCCAAGTCTTTGCAGGATCAGAAGAGACTTTCTCCTACCCCTGGGGTGTTGTCATCTTCACTTCCTAAAAAGCAGAGGCTCTCCGATCACAGAACCTTGGATCCGAGTCCAGCCTCTTTGGCTTCGGATCCGAAGTCTGTTGTTCCCAGAACTTCATGTCAGGCTATCGGGTCCAAGACCTCTTCAGATCGGAGGCCTTTGGATCTGAGTAAAAGCAGACTATCCACGGATCCGACCAGTTTGTCAGATTTGACTGGTATGGCTCCCAAGTCTTCAGACCCTAAAAGATTGATGGATCCGACAGTACCATTGGATCCTACTGTTTTAGAGGGTTCCCCTTCTGGTTCCTGTAGGACCCAGTTGAATTTGAGAAGCCTGAGCCGATCTCCTTTTCAAAGCCATAGAACTTTGGGATCCAAGGCCGGATCCTTGGCAAGATCTTATAGTTCATAGTTCAATACTAGGCTAACGGCCTTTGTGGGCTATTTTAAGCCTAGCCATTTACCCCAAGTGAGAATCAAACCCTGCACCTTGCGTCTGTAAGGTAAACACCTTAACCATTATGCCATCTTCCCCCAGCTGGCCATTCTTCAGCTTCATCCAGATCGTCCGGAAGTCTCCTTCCCTAGGACATGGATAGAGATGATGAGTTGTTTCCTTAAAGCCCAAATTGAGTTGGGCCTGCTGCCATCCCCAGCCCATGCGGCTAGGGGATCCTTCTCATCCACAGGTTTCCACTTTTCTCTTCCAACTTAAAGGGAATTGGAATGTCAGGACCCAGAGATTTGTAGTGGGATGTCAGTGGTGTTGGGAATCCCCCCTTCTTGACATCATCAGGGTCCCTGGGCAGCTTGGTTCCTCAGTCGTCGAACCAGAGTGGGCCTTGTCTCTGAGGGTCAATGCTGTTCCCTAGGGATGTGTTAGAGTCTGGATTTTTCGGACTGCTCCCCTCCCCTGGAGACTGATGATGGACAGCTCGGGGTCAATATCATCCGGGGGCTTTGGTACTGCATTGGGGTCCCTTCTCCCTTTCCAGGTGGCCCCAGCCACTGGGGGAAGGGGCCTTGTCCAGTTCATCAGCCTTCTGGGCAGTAGAGAGGATCTTCTCCAGTTTGATAGTCACCTCCTCTCCTTCTCAAGGTCCGCCTCAGGCCTTTTCAGAATGGGTGCTGTGGCCTCATCATCCATCTAGATTCAGGCTTCTTGTGAACACTACCCCACTTGGGGTACCCGTCTCTTCAGAGTCCTCCCCTAAGCTCAAAGTGGAGGACCCCCTTCAGAAAAGAATGTTTAAGAGGAGGCACTTAGACTCCCCCAGAGAGTTCCTCACCGAAGACACGGATTTTGAGGAAAGAGATGGGCTCCCCTGAATTCTGCCTGAGGGAGGTTTCCTTTGGGGACATTCTGGAAGTACTCAGAGAGGTGGATGGCCTTCCCAACCCCTATCTTCGGAGGAGTCTGTGTTCCTGAAGCCATTTGCAATGCCCCCTCCCCTGCTGATGAGATTGTGGATCTCATCACCAGCAGGGCTTGGAAGGAGCTGGACACAGTGGAACCTTTGCCAAAGAAAGCGGATAAGTTCCTCAGTCTCCCTCAGGACAGTTCTTTTTGGAGCAAAGCGGTCCCTGTCAATGCCATTGTGGTGACCATTGTTACCAAGAAGGAGTTAGGTGAGAAGAGCTCCTTGGTCCATCCCCTGAACAGGGAGTCCCAGGCAGTTGACCATTTTGGAAAGTGTGTGTTTGCCTCAGCTACTTTTGGTCTAAGAGCAACCAATTACTTGGCCCACTTTACCTGGCTTCAGAGGGATTTGGTTTCAGAGCTTACCACTTCCCTGTCAGAGGCTGTCCACTCTCACTTCTTTAGCAAATGCCTTGATGAGGCTGACCTCCAGTACTGCGGAGGCCACCTGTCAAGCAGCAGGCATGGGCATCGCTATCATGTCTGGCTTTGCCTTTGTTGGTTTGCAGAGCCCTTTAAGTCATCCTTATGAATGCCCCCCTTTGATGGTTCCACTTTGTTTGGATCATCTGTTAGAGACCTTAACCCACAGTGAGCAGGAGGGCAAGACTCTTTTCGTGGTAGGGATCAGGTTTTCTACTCCCAGAGGTCCTTTCCTAAGACCCAGAGAGGAGGTAAGAAGCTTTGGTTCTAGAGGATTCTGTCTTCCTTTCAGGATACTCCACAGGAATATTCTTCCACAGGCTGGGGCAAGGGGGATTCAATGGTAGACACTGCACTAGGGGTAGGGGAGAGTCCACAAAATCAGTGCTCCTAAGAACCCTTCTCGGAGAAGCCCTTCCAGCACTCCTAATATGTTGCCCGTCTTGTCCTGCCCTGGAGGCAGTCTGCGATCATCTCTCCCTTCACCAACTAGCCTGGACAAGTCTCACCTCCAATCATTGGTTGCTAAAAATCATTTCCAGGGGGTTACTCTATTCCCTTCTTTTAGCCCCCTCAAACTCAGATTTCTCCCAGAAGTTCCACCCTGCCAAAGGGAGTTTGCCTATCTCGAGGTGCAAGACATCCTTCAAAGAACAACCATTCAGGAGGTCCTAACAGGACAATGAAGGTCTGGAACTTGCTGTCACTTCTTGTTGATACCAAAAAAGACCAGGGATCAGTGTCCAGTTCTGGACCACGGCGAGCTAAACCTTTCTGTCAAGAAGTCCAAGTTCCGAATGGTCACTATACAGTCCATTCAGCCTGTCTTGCGCAAGGACAATTGGATGTGCTTAGTGAATCTCAAGGATACCTACTATAGTAAAGATTGACAGATGCTCCAGAAAACATTTATGCTTTCGGCTAGGGGCCAGTCATTGCCCTACCCTTTGGACTCACCACAGCCCTCAGGGTGTTTAAAAAATGTATGGCAGTGATGGCGACTCATCTCTGGCAGCAGTGTTTCCAGGTTTTTCTGTACCTGGATGATTGGCTCCTCATGGCTCCCATGAGGCATCAACTAACACCGGTGACCAGTATGTCTTTATGCTTTTCCAGCCTGTAGGTATCACAGTGAACCTGTCCAAGTCAAATCTAGTTCCATGCCAAAACCTGGAATTCATTGGAGTCCAGTTGGACATGGTATCGGAAACTGCAACACTGCCTACCCGCAGGGTCCAGCTGATTCAAGATCAAGTTTCTTTTTTATTGAATCTAGCATGCCCACCTGTTCATTTGATTCTCAAAGCGCTAGGCTCTATGGTGGCTGCCATTCAGTTGGTGCCACACACCTGGTATCATAGGCGAGTTCTCCAGTGGGCCCTGGCAGTCCAGTGGTCCATTCTCTCTCGGCCCATGTCTATGACAATAACATTGACACAGGTATGCAGGAATCATCTTATTTGGTCGCTTCAGTCCCAGGGCCTTTTTTTAGGCAGGCCCATTTTTCTTCCCTCACCCAAGGCCACAGTGACCATGGACGCCTCTCTGTTGGGGTGGTGTGTGGGGGTATTTTCAGAGCGGGACGGTTCAAGGCACATGGTCCCCTATAGAGACCAAATTGCACATAAATGTTCTGGAGATGAGAGCAGTCCTTTTAATGTTGCAAGCCTTTCAGGACTGTCTCCCTCTGGGGACCATAGCAATTCAGATGGAAAACATGTCTGTAGTCTGGTATATCAACAAGCAAGGGGGGGAACACTGTCTTATCCTCTGTGCAGAGAGGCCATGAGAATGTGAGAATGGGTGATGTCTTCCAAGTGCTTTCTGCTTACAATTCTTATACCCAGGAGTTCCATCATGCTGGCTGACAAACTCGGCAGGTTCATCTAGAGTCCTCACAAGTGATCCCTGAATCCATCAGTGGCAAGGCAGATCTCGAACCATTGGGGTCAGCCATGCTGCAACCTTTTTTGCTTCCCCAGTCAACTACAAATGCAGCAGTTACTTTGCCATGATTCCTCATCAGTCGAGTCACCCAGGGATGTTCTTGTTCATGATTGGTCACTGGGTCTCCTCTATGCTTACTCTCCTATTTCCCTAATACCCAAATTCTTACAGAAAGCTCATCGCCTGAAGAACTCTCTTATTCTCATTGCCTGTTTTTGGCCTCATCAGGCATGGATCTCCTTAAGGTCTCATCTGAAGTGTCCACTTTGGGTAATGGATCCCATTCTAGATCTCATCTCCCACCCCTGGGGCCTTCCACTTCCCAGTCTCCGGACCCTTCATCTAACTGCATGGTTTCTCCAGTTCCAGTAATTCTAACGAGTCCAGGCTACCTTCCCAAGTGAGGAACATTATTTTGGATTCTCAAAAAACATCTGCAAAGAAAGTGTATTCCAGTAAGTGGAAAAGGTTTTCCATTTGGGCCAGACAGTGGAATCTCGATCCCTTTTCAGCCCCTGTTCCTGATCATCTTCTTATCTTCCCTCTTTCAGGATGGGATGAGTTTCTCTACTGTTAATCTCCAGTTGGCTGCCATCTCTAATTTCCATGTCAGCAGTAAGCGTACCTTTTCTTCTTAGTTGTGCAAAGCCTTTGTGAAAGTAGTTTTCCTTTTTAGCCCTCCTGTTAAGGATCCATCAGCTCCATGGGACTTGACTTAGGTGCTGCAGTCTCTAGCACAAAAAAACATTTGAACTTGCTAGTTCATGTGACATTAAATTCCTGTCCTGGAAGATGGCCTTTTTAGTAGCCATTACTTCTGCCAAGAGGGTCTCAGAACTACAGGCTCTGTGCATTAAGCCCCCATTTATGATTTTTCACAAGGATAAGGGTGTCTCTTAGAACAAATACTTCCTTTTTCCCCAAAGTGGCCTTTGAAGCAAACTTAAATCAGTCTATTCAGCTACTGGTCTTCTTCCCTAATTACTCTAGTAAAGAATATATCTTGTATTGTTTAGATGTCCACAGACAATTGCATTTTTATTTAAAAAGGACTGAGGAGTTTAGAAAGTTGGAACAACTTTTTGTGGCTTTCTCCCAAAACAGAAGGGGTCAGGCAATTTCCAAAGTGACTGTCTCCAGGTGGATTGTTGGTTGTGTTTCCTTCATTTATGCTAGTCAGAATTTAGTCCTATCCAGACCAGTTAAGGCCCACTCCGCTAGGTCTGTTCTAGGTCATCGGCCTTTTTGGCTAGTCTTTCTCTTGATGAGGTCTGTAGTTTCTAGGAACAGCGCTTCCTTTTGTTCCTCTGTGCTCTGGCATATCCTTCCTTGAGGCCACCCAGGGTATCTAGTAGCTGGGGACTGTGGCCCATCTGTGGTGATTAATCACACACAGCATCAGATAGAGAGTTATGTACTTGCCATAACTTGGCGTCTGTGCTATCCAGTGTCGTTGTTCCTCACATTCCCATCCTTCTCCCCCCTTCTTTCTGATAGGCCTGGTGAGGCTGAAGTGGGTTGAATCTGGTGAGAAGTTTGACTTCTGTTGCAGATGTTGTGTTCCTGCTTTTCAGCTAATTTTGCAAACTCGATCTGTGGGTTAGGTAGTAAGGGCGGTGCAGTGGTAACGTCACCTCACAGCAAAAGGTTCTCCAGTTTGGTTCTCTGCTGGGGTGCCTTCTGTGCGGAGTCTGCATGTCCTCCCTGCATTCGTGTGGGTTTCTTCCCACATTGCAAAGACTTGCATCTGGAGCATTTCTCCCCGGGCCTCCGCAGAAAATTGGCTCGTTCTAAGTCTGACTTTCCCGGTTAACAAATGTAAAATAAATAAGTAAGGGATATTGAGCTCTGGATCTGTCTGAGAAGTGGCCTGCTCGGATCCGAGGTCAGATCCTAGACCCACCTGTGAGGAATAATGACACTGGATAGTACAGATGCGAAGTTATGGCAAGAACGCAACTCTTTTTTTCCTTTCATCCCAGGTCCTTGGGATTAGCTGTATCTAAGCAAACTATTTCTTCTTGGATCACAAACACTGTTTTTTTTTTTTTTGTTCCTTTCATGGTATGAGCCTTCCTTATTTTAAGGCTCATTCTACTAGGCTATGTTTTTTCCAGTGTTTTTTTCAAGGGTTTGGATACCAACTTTATTCTTGAGGCAGGTACCTGGACCTCTCTGCATTCATTTGCCAAGCTCTACAAGTTGGATGGAATCTCAAGAGCTGGTTTTGCTAGGGCCATCCTTCCTGAAAGGCTGCTCTTGTTCTTCATCCTCCCTTTTTTCTTCTTGAGGTTTAACACTCTTCTAATGTAAAGAATATTGCAACAGTGAAATGGAAGAACATAGTACAGTTGTGTAAAATCTTACTGTAATGGTAGATGGTCCTCTTCACTGTTGTAGTATTCACTCCCACTCTCTGGTCCATTTCTCTTTTGGATATACTGATTACCAGAATTTTTCTTGGATTTGTGTTCCTACTGGAGCTCTCAGTTCTGAGAATGGTATGTCCGGACATCACCTGTATGCCTTTTGCTACGCAATGAGCATAAATGTGATGTTTGGCATACTTTAAGGCAACCTAAAGCCTATGGTATACTGGCCCTACTTAGGGGATCCCTAATGTAAAGAATACTGCAACAGTGAAGAGAAAAACATCTGCCATTATGGTAAGAATTTACACAACTGTACTTTATAGTAAGTTCTTACACAACTGTACTTTTTGTACATGTGATTGTTTTATAGCTCTACGTTATCCTGTGGTAAAACACGTTTAAAATACATCACATTGTATGAGTGTTACAAATTGTTTGCCTTGATGGGTCTTGTATATTTTTTTGTACCTGGTCCTTCACCTGTTCTTGCAGCAATCACATGACATGTATTTAGAGCCGTACAGAGTATATCATTGTATGCTTTTTGCCAAGTTCCTCCCTGCACTTTTCCTAAGACCATGTGCTGCAGGAGCTAAACTCCAGCCTATGCTGAAGTTGTCCTGACCATTTCTCTTGGGAATGCAAACAGACACCTGCTGCTTATTTGTTACCCTAAACCGGAATTCCACTTGCAACATTGCTTTTCCCAAGAGCCACTGGTTTTGCTTATTATTCTGGGAAGGCCATGTAGCTTAAACATTATTGTATTTTTTAATTAAGTGCCATCAACATCATCATCATCATACTGCATAGATATACTGCTTTTTAACATAAGTATCCATGTTATAGTCAAGAGTTTTGTGGATTATATTTTACATTTTTCTAAATCTGTTCATATGCAATTGTTTTTAGGAACTGGGAGCCTCAGTAGGTAACTGAAATTACTTCATTACATTCAATAATCATAGCTACTGGACCCCTTAAACTTTTAGGCCTGAAAATTAGGATGCATCAAAATACTGTAGTGTGGCATGAAAGACCGCCTTCAGATCTGTTCCAACAGTTTTTCATCATCTTGGAGTTTGTCATTCCAGATGTAGACTTTTTTTGGTGGCAAGTCATTTCTGAACTAATGCAGGTGTTCTAAGATGCTTCTTGTGACTAAATCCCTTTACTATTCGGAAAAGAATGTGGTACTTAATGTGATTCTAGTGTATGCTGCACAGTTAACTACCTTTGGCATTAGTAAAGCATGAAAAACCTAAAGTGTGCTGATAAAAATGAGTCATGCATACTCATAAATTTAGTATGTTTTCTGCCTGGGTTATGTTATGAAGTATTACCATTAATTGAAATAACACTGTGTCTTGTATACAGTCGTGTTACTTGTGCACATAATTCCATTCTCAAGTAAATGAGTCCACTGCAGATTATTGCTATTGATTCTTGGTCTTTACATCATATTTTTGTAAGTAGTAACACCTTCAGATAAGCAAAGTAGGTATCTTAGTCTGAGATTCCTCATTCTGAAACTACTGACTGGATAATGTGTTTTGATTTGTAATGGGTAGAGTTTGAAGGGCTTGCAGCTTACGTTGTGTGGGTTTGATGTTATTAAACTGGTGCACCTGTTATCTTCTAGAACTTTTGTGCAACAGTGATGCTGCACCTCCACACTCAAGAATCTCTCAGTTAAAATTGAGTGTGCAAGTCATAATAACAGAGAAGGCATTTTAAGGATTAAGGGTAACACATTATGTGACTGTAAAAGGTATTTTTTAAATTAGCTTTATCCTTACAATACTGAAAATTGTTATTGAGTGTCTGAGAGGTCTGAATTTGAAGTCTGGATTCCTGATTGATAAATACTTCTTACTACAGAGGTTGAATTACTGTTTGTGTTTTTGTAGGTACATGCACTTTTGGAGGAGAAAGAGAAATGTGCCTCTCAGATATCTGAGCTTGAGACTTCTTTATCTGACCTACAAAATAAATCAGGTAAGGTAAACCGAAGAAGACATCCATTAATGGCTAGTTTCAAGCTTTATGTAGTCTTTGCAAAAGTAGCAGTGCAGTTCATGCATATGTCCAGCCCCTCCAACAAATACACTTTGGTGGTATGTTGTATTAGAGTTCCTTTAACAGCAGTGTGGGAATGCAATTTGTATTTCCCTCCCTAAAATTCTTGTTATAATCCTGTGTAGTACCTATATGACTAAAATGATCATGTTTTTGTGATTCGATTAAAGCTAGAACTCTGGATCCATACCCTAATCCTTGTTTAAGGTTATCCTAGGTACAGACAACTTGGATGATTTCTTTTTCAGCAAAGTACTGATCATTCTTTTCTTTTTAACTAATGTTAAAAAAAACAGCTGTCACTTATAGAAATTGCTCTTTTTATTATATGGAAATAGGTTGTTTCATAAGGTCAAGAAAAAAATTAAAACTGATATCTCATTGATTTAATTTTGCTTTTGTTTCATAATAAACTGAAAACTGTAGTCACAGCACAAAACCCATACCGCCTACCTATTTTATTACAAAATTACCTTTGTAATTTAGATTTAAAAGCTGCTGTTATGGGAGATAACAGCAATTAGAAACTCTAAATCTTGATTTTTTGTTCAAATTTTTGTACTACTTGAGTTGCACAACTCTTTTGTATTATGTTGTTACACATTGACGTAACACAGCTATTTTCCAATTTGCTTTAATCATATTCTTGATAATATTGCTTTCTTGGGAATAGTTTAACACCAAACTAACATAAAAAGGCACCTTAGTCTTATTGGCATTCGCAAAACTACTCAACCCTTGCTTCCCCACAGGTGCCCCACTTCCCAAAATAGGAAGGAATTTGGAACATCTTCCATTATTGATTTCTTGGTGGATCTCTTCAAGCAAAACATCAGGGTAGCCACTTTCATGATGCATTGTTTTCAAGAATTCTATTTCTGCTTGTAATTCCCCTTCATTGAAAATAATCCTGGCTAATTGTACAATTTGGCCTTTTACCAAAATTGAGTTTGTTTAAATGGGTGGCAGCTTTCAAAATGCAAATAACTATTGGAAATGTGGGCTTTTGGTATACTTTAAATTTTCTCAAACTAAAGTCTTTCTCGAAAAGGACATCCAAATAGTTGATACTCAGTCGAAAAGTTCTAGGTAAAGTACAGAAACGTAGTAGTGTAATTTAAGTAGTCTGTGAAGCCCTTTAGCTCAACATTATCCCCTTTCCAGATTAAAAAAATATCATCCAAAATTCTGAAATAGGTGGTGAGATACTTAGCATTGGTGGAAGGGAAAACATACCTTTTCTCCCAATACCACAATTTGATATCTGCATACAACTGGACACACACAGCACCCTTTGCTGTGCTGCTAACTTGTTTAAAGTACTCGCCCTCAAAAAACACGCTATTGTTACTCAAAGTAATTTCCATAAACTCAGATGTCATGTTTACCTTACCATTATCAAAATTACTATGGACACAAATAAAGTAATGGAAGCTATCAAGCCACAATCTGTGTGGGATACAGGAAAACAAATCCTTGACATCTGTAGTGAGCAGAAGCCAGTTTTCATGAAAAAAAACTCCATTTGATATTCCTTAAAAAAAAAAATCCCACAAGTCCTTCAGGATATAACTAAAAGGTGATTTCAAGCCCTTAATTATCTGGCCAGCAGGCAAAACCAAGGGGTGGGTAGTAGAGTTAGAAGCAGCCACAGTGGGCCAGAGTGGTGGATCATAATGTCTTTATGTATTTGGGTATACCAAAAATATTTGGTACAACTGGATGTTATACTTTGAGAAACTGGTACCTCTGTCAATCCTTCCCTCCAGAAGTAGGTAATGTAAAAAGGCATCTGTCTTGCTATATGCCACATGAATCTCATTCCTAGATAATCTGTGATATTGTTCCTCGTTGTTGAGCAAAGTGAACATTTGACTTGAATAGTCAATACTGTTCATGATAACCACTCCCCTGCCCTTGTCTGGCTTCATAACATGTATATCATGATTTTTTGTAATCTCCTGTAATAAAATCATCCATTTTAACTGTTTTTTTGGTATACCTGTTATGAATATCATTAATCCATAGCCTTTTAAACGTACTGATGGTTGGCTGGAGAGGGAGATTGAAAACACTTTTCCTTACTAAACAGGAATCTAGGAATTGCTAATATCTGTACCCCGTCTAGTCAAAGTAAAACTCCAACATTTAACTTTCTATCAAATTTCAAGTCTAAAATTGTCTTCCCAATATCCAAACTTGTAGTTGGTATGTAGGCAAAACCTTTTTTAAATAAACTAAAATACTTAAAAAAAAAAAAAAAAAAAAAAAAAAAAAAAAAAAAAATTTAAGGCCTTGTGAGCTGTCAGCTATTCCATCATTCTGAATAGAATTGTTGGTGACAAAACGGGAGTGAAAATGCAACAGTATATCAGAATCTTAAACAGCTAAACCTATCACTTCTGCCCCTTACCTTTCCCTTTCTTTTATCTGTAAGGGTTCTCCATCTGTGTCCTGTTTTTGAATAAACCATTTCCTTCCGTGGGATCTTCTAAGTGAGAGGTGTGGGCTGTTTAAAATGGCCCCATCGCTGTACTCCTCTCCCATTTCTCTAACTTCTCTGGTAATGTTGAACCCCTCATCATCCTTAAACCTATTGGGTTTGGGATAAGCAGTGTTGTTAACTTCATTTTCCCCAAATAAGATCAGTCAAAATGCAGCTAAAATAATCCTGTCTAGATGGCTGTCTGACTGCATATCCTTTGGATTTACTTTACGTAACAGACCTCATTCTACAAGGTCCTTTTCTGCTTTCCGTCTTTTTTCATGAATTCGTCGACAGATGAAGTCTGTGTTAGAGCAACATGTTCTGTGTTGCATAACTTTGGTCAACACTGCAAGCTGTATATAATTTCCAGGCATTCTTCAAAGCTACAGTTCTCAGTGGTATCCTGTCATTATGTCTCCCAGAAATTCAGGTAGCTTGGGATTATGACCCATCTGTTGCATTGGACAAGAAAGATGCATGAAATAGGATATGGAAGTTATGCACTTGCTATAATGCTGGACTCTTCTGGCTAATGCTACCTATGTTAAACAAATTTATGCAAGTATAATACAACCAACAGTAGTCAGCAAAGTCTGTCTGAGGTCTTTTGGCATATAGTGGAATAATAAGAGGGTAAAATCTGAGAGAAGCTGGAGACACAAAGCACTAGCAAAGTCTATATTGGATCAAACAGTGGCATCTGATGGGCTTGATAACAAGGATCAAGCATTATGGCAAGTAACTTCCATTATTCACCATTTAGATAATTTTGTAATTGTGTTGGGAACCAGTTTGTATGCGACTTGCTTCTGATGTGAGTGAGTCATTAATGTAAGGTGCTGAAATTAGTAGAGAAATAAGTAATATTATAAATGACAATTTGCATAGCTTGAAGTGTGCATTGCTTAGTCTGTATTAAAAAAAATATTGGTATAAAGGTGGAACAGTAGTCGTGTTAGCTCTGCTTTAGAAAATTGGCTACCCGGTATATGTGGAATTTCTTTTTTTAAATTAACCTCAGAAAATATGTTCTTTTGAGTAAAGTTATGTTACTTTATTATTTTTGTTGAGTTCAGTGTAAGCCAGTCATAGAACGAAGATGAAGTATAGTAAGAATAGATAGTGGATTAGGCATTGAATAAGGTTGTATTTGCTCCTAATAGGGCTCTTTAAGGTGGTAGGGTGGAGGCAGTTTTTGTGAGGGTAGTTACTGAGCTATAAATAGATCAAACTGCGAGGTCATTGGACAATTCGGTGTGAGAGAGGAGTACAGCAGCCACACCTTCCATGAGCAGGAGTCGGCGTACACATGCACAGTGATTTTACACGTGGGTCAAAGCAAGGAGAGGTAGTTCTGTAAATCTAATGATGGTAGATTCATAAACCTCTCTTGTAGGGCCAAGATTGGCATGCAGTTAGTCATCCTGGCTGATAAAATCTTTACAGACTACCCTGGCCTGTACCTTTTACATGCAATGCACAGCATCTGAAGATCCATCTCCAGATCTCTGCCACTGTGCAGAAGTCAGTAACCTCTGAAACACTGTCCTAGGCAAATCAGTTAGTTTTTCTTAAGTTCTGGTGAGTAATTTTCCCATGTTTTTTTTTTCCTGAGTTTCTTCTAGATCTACATTCAGTGTCAGTTGGAACAGATTTGGTTTCTGTACTGCAAGCCAGAGTTGGCTTACTGCTGCATATTGTTTTTTTATGCAAAGACATTGTTTTAGCATCTCATGCTGACTATTAATTTTGTTTTTCTGCCAAGTTTTTTTTCTATATTCTCTTTGATGCATCTTCCAATTTTCATAGTGAATTTCTATTGGTTGATGTTATTGTGCTACATATGTTTGCAATTTTTGCAGAGGTAGCTGCTGCTCCCTTTAGATATTCTTGGCTTAATGTTACATTTTGTTTTTATGTTAAGACATAGCACTGTTATACCGCAGAGTCTGATGCATTCTCCCTTTTCCAGAGCGAGTCTTTGTTGGTTGATATTTTTGTATTAATTTGGCTCTGCTTAAACAGTAATCTGCTACATGTTTTGAGACATGGAATTTAGTTCTCTGCTATACTTATGTTGCTTGGCTTGCTGTATTTTTATTTTATTCCTCCTGTTTGCCTGGTAGATGGATCTACTTCCATAAAACATCAACCCATAAATATTGAAAAATTAAACATTAAAGCAGAGAGGTGAAGGGAGCTCTTATGGAGGAGGGAATTGGCCCTTTCTCCACTGTGATGTTTGAGTTGGTATATATAATTAGCAGGGGCTGTGGGGGTGCTGGAGGCTTGTACCCTTGCAAAAAAAGGTTTGTTTACTTTTTGTTGTTCCAATGTTTAGTTTTTCAACATTTATGGCTCAGTGTTTAGCCGTTTGATAATTTGAGCAGTCAGCAACTTGACTTAGATCCCTGGTAGATGCGCCTAGCAAGGTCTGCTTTTGACCATTACTCCATAGTTTTCTCAGTCCCTCTAACCACCCCTTTCTGTGTCATTGACAGAGATGAAGTTTCCAATGCCTGTTCTTTTGGTTTAGGTTTCATTTTTTTCCTATAACATAGATGTTTGAGGGTCCGTGGTATGTCCGCCTCCTTTTTTTCTGTTTTTTTACTTGAAGTTTGATCCTGCTAGTCTCATTGGCCCTATTTTGGCTTCAATGGCAGTTAGACTATTTGTACCTGACTTTGGTTCTGTTTTCTAATATTCTTGGAGGGTTTAGGCTTAAAACCCTTTCCTTGTTTATTTCACTATCCCCAATGGCTGATCATTAGACCCCCCCTTCTACCCACTCAATTGTATTTACTTGCAAGTCCATTCTTGTACCTCCCTGACAGATTGTTGGGTTTCCCATCAGGGAGAAGTCCTTAGGAGAGGCTTCCATCTCATTGTACAGGGTCCAAAGGCTACTTTCCCCCACTGTCCAGTTATGATTGGCTTTGGTAGGGAAATGGTCATCTGTCAGATAAAGGTCCTCTTCCTCAGGTTTGATGTCTTCCTATAGTAATACCTAAGTCAGTAGATGCTGTCCTTTCTTTGCTCCTTATGTATTTTTGGGAATCTTTGGATGTTCTTCATCTCACATTGCTGCAGTCATAACCTGTGGGTAGTCTACTGTCCTCGGTCGGCCCGAATACCAAAGTGTTAGGCTGGCGTCGGTCATGGTTGCTTAGATCTGACGTCAGTACGCCGTAGTACTAAAGCGCATGACCGACGTCATATCCTCAGTCTTTCTTGCCGCATGGTCCGAAGCAGAAGCAGCGTTTGCAAGTGCCGTTCGGCATCCTGAAATTTTCGTTTTCTGAGTTTCAGACCGAAGACCAAGTTGGGCTAAGTACCCCGTTGGGGAATATTTTTGTCTTTTCTTGCCTCAGTTAATTCCGGATGTCAGAAAAAATGAATAATTGTATTTCTTGTGGGAAACAGATACCTCATAGGGATTACCACTCTCTTTGTATTCCTTGTTTGGGGCCTGAGCACGACGTAGTCGGGTGTCGCTTTTGTGCTAAATTTAATAAGCGCACTATTAAGCGTAGGTTAGATTGTGCTAGGCTTGTCTTCGGTAAGCGGTGTAATTATAATATGCCGTCGGATCCTCCGACGCCCGCTACCGCTAAGAAGCGCAAGGAGAAATCTTTGAAATCCAGGCAGGATGAGTCGTCCGTTCCAGACGCCGGTTCTTTAGAGACCACGGTGGAATCTGTGGATCCGGCCGAGGTTTCTGTTGAGTCTCAGGAGGAACCTTTAGTTTTGCAAGATGTGGCCTCTCAGGAGTCAGGTCAGGCTGAGGGGTCCTCTCAGGTGGCTGTGCTCCCTTCTTTGCATAAGGTGGTTAGGCCTTCTCCCTCTGTTTCTAAAGTACCTTCTAGGGCCAGGCCTGGTTTATCTTCCTCTGGTGTCAGTCCTAGTTCTGCAGGTTCTGTGCCTAAAAAGCACATGCTTAAAATGGCAGAAGATTTAATTACCTTAATTAGAGGTTCTATGCCCCCTCCAGATAAGAGGCCTAGGGTGGAGCCAGAGGTGGAAGGATTGGAGCATTCTTCAGATTATTCATAGTCTTCGGCTGAAGACATTCCGGATTTTCCCCCTTATTCTGATTCTGACGCAGAGGATTCTAGTCCCTCTGCTTCCCCTCCAGAGGATTTTTCTTTTTCAGTAACCCTGCATTCTATGAGGGAGCATTTTAAATGGGAAGGTCAGGATTTCTCAGATTCCCGAAAGAGGCTTAGGGAATTCTTGTTTTTACCTCAACATAGGCCCTTGGCTATTCCTCCGGTCTTAGATGTTGTACAGGATGTTTTCTCGGAGGCTTGTCTTAATCCAGACTCTTTGCCTCCTGCCCCAGTTAAGCCAGACAGGTATTACAGGGTGCCTGAGGCTCATAAATATTTGTATAAGAGCCCTAGGGCGGACCCTGAAACTGTTAGCCAGGGACCTAAGGGTGTCAGGGCTTCTGTTGTAAAGAACCCAGTTCCTATGGATAAGGACTCTAGAGCTCTGGACAGGTGGGGTAAAAAAGTGTATACCTCTTCCACACTTGCAATGAGGGCTTTAAATTGCCAGTTTCATATGCTGAAATACCAGAATTTTCTTCTTAGTCAATTGAAATCTAAGGTGGATGCTTTAGCAGAGGGCATAGAGTGTAAAGAATTACAGGATTTGGTCCATGCCTCTGATCAGGTGGGTAAGCATTCCTTGCAGTGTGGTTTTGATGCTTTGCAGGCCTCTTCTAGGGTGGCTGCCACTGGATCAGTTATTCGTAGGCACACTTGGCTTAAGGATCAGAACTTGTCAGAGCATGTTAAAGCTCGAATTCTGGATGCTCCCCTTCAGTCTAAAGTTTTGTTTGGTTCTCCTGTGGAGTCAGTCTTGAAAAAAATGGAGGACAAAGCTAAGTCTATGCAGACTGTTAAAGATTTCTAAGTGCAGTCCCCTAAGTTTAGCAGAAATTGGCCTACTAAGGGATGGGCTTACCCTTCTGATTTACAGTCTAGGGGCAGATCTAGACGTGGTAGGGGCAGAGCTCATGCACAGGGTTCTTTTAGGCCTAGGACGTGGAGTTCCCCTGCGCAGTCTGCTGGTGAGGGCAGGGGCCAGTCCTTTCGTAAGCAGACCCAATGACCTGCATCTTCAGCTGCCCGATCCTTTTTGTCTGGCAGCTCCTCTGGGGGGAAAGTTAGCACTTTTCAGACAAAATTGGCTTTTAGTCACCCAGGACAAATGGGTGTTGGACATTATAAACCGTGGCTACAAGTTTTATTTCCACACATTGCCCCCTTTCAAAGGCATGCCAGACGTTCCTCCTCAGCAAAAGGCAGAGGCTCACAAACAGATTTCTTTACTTCTTCAAATGGGAGCTATCCAGCAGGTGCCTCCATCAGAGGTGGGCCTAGGATTTTATTCTCACCTGTTTCTTGTACCAAAAAAGGGGGACACTTGGAGACCGATTCTGGATTTGTCTATTCTCAACACATACCTGGACATTCCAAAATTCAAAATGTTGACTTTGCAACAACTTCTACCTATGCTAGGCAAAGATCACTGGATGGTAACTCTGGATCTCAAGGAGGCTTATCTTCATATTCCTATCAGGCCAAGCTGCAGGAGATTCCTGCGTTTTCGGGCTGGGACTTTACATTATCAGTTCTCTGCATTGCCCTTTGGCTTATCTACTGCGCCCAGGGTATTCACAAAGGTTCTGGCTCCGGTGATAGCCTCTTCAGGTTAAGAGGAATAAAGATTTATCCTTACTTGGACGATTGCCTGATTCTTGCTCAAGACAAAGACGAGCTACTTCACCATCTTCAGTATGTTATGGCAGTGTTAAGGTGCCTAGGGTATTCTGTGAACGAAATAAAGTCCAGTCTAGTACCCTCTCAGGACATGTGCTTTCTGGGTGTGAGGCTGAATACAGCCTCTCAGATGGCATTTTTGACCCCGGACAAGCAAAGAAATCTTTCCCTTTACTTCCAAAAATTGTCTCATCTGTCCAGGCTGACTGCAAGGACAGTCCTTCAAGCCTTGGGGTTCATGGCATCTTGTATTCTGGTGCTTCCCAATGCCAAACTGCATATGAGGAAGTTACAATGGTATCTCAAGAGTGTATGGACGCAACACTGCCACAATTTGGACACTGTCATTCAGATAATACCTTGCATTCAAAAGGAATTTTTGTGGTGGGCTCAGGAATGTCACCTAAACAAGGGACTCTCTGTGACCCGACCAGAGGCGAGTCAGATCTTAACGACAGATGCCTCGGACAAGGCT